>NC_133373.1:42839395-42877401 GCF_049309525.1 Garra rufa
GTAAAATTTAATTGTGTATATATATATATATATATATATATATATATTATTGGGTTTAATCTAAAAAATATAGCTTGTAATACACAGAAAGGCCTAGATAACTTGTGTCCCGCTGGGATTATTCAACTGGGTCAGTTTTTAAGTGCCTCATATCATATTAATGAAAACCATTTGAAATAAATCCATTTCACTATATACTAGGTCAGAGCTTGTTTACTATAAATAACACTGAATACTTCTGAATACGTTTGGGGTGTCAATAAAACATCTCACTGTTGCTCTCGACACCGGGCTCTTCAAAAAATATGGATATAAACTGAAGAATTTAAATATATATTTAAAAATATTTTTTACATTTTTTTAAAATTGATTTCTAACTTATTTTAATGAATATAATATTTAGTTATTAATAAATACATTTATCATAAATATTAAAATAGTACCATATCTTGTTTCACATTCATTTTGGACTAAAAATTAAAGAACATAATTACAAAAAGTTTATAAAACATAATAATGCCATTGTACATGTGTTCCTTTTTTGTTAATATTAATATAGTGATATAAAACCAAGAAAATTAATGTAAATACCGCAGCCACTGCGCCACTAATGCGCCAAACACAAAAAACTTCACTTAGTGGCCCAATCTTTAAATCACACCAACTATTGTCATCATTTAATTTATCGTGACAATGCAAAAATCGTTATTTAAAAAAATCAGCTGTGCATTATAATGAACAATCCCTTTTTTCAATCGATTGATGCGCAAAGCGGCCTATCACAGCCTGGGTCCTTGCGCAATAAAATTGATATATATTTTCAGTATTTATCCAACTAAAAACGTAATATTAGGTGGTAAAGATAAAACCAAAGCTTGGCAACATGATTATGTTGACAGCATTATATTTAACAGACTAGCGGACTGATCGGATAAATAGGGAAGGAAGCATGCATTTCATCTTACCCAAACATTCCTCCTAAAAAAGAGCCGGAAGACTTGACTTTCTTATCGGCTTCAGCCATGAGCTGAATTGCCTCCTTTTCTTTCCCGGAAATGTCCATTATTTCTGTGGTTAAACGAACAGGTAAACACTAAAATCTATTTTCGTTTATCTGCTCGCTTCTCTCGCTCTCTGTCACTATGGCAGCGGGGGATTACTGTCATTGCGTTTAATAAGCGTGGGCGTACAGGACGCTAGAGCAGAGCATTATGGGATTTGTAGTTTTGGGACGGCTTAAACGAACGTCAGTTGAAGCTAATCAAACTACAAACAAACTACAACTCCCATTTACACACTGTAAATGCGTGTTACGTAATATTATGTTGTAAGAAAGTATGCCTGAATTTATATTTAAATCATTGTACCTGCAATTTTATAACCTTGTGTGCGATTTATAGTCGTTCTAATTTCCAGTATATGGACAAATTAATTGTTTCACTTAGTTTAGATTAAATTTGTGGTTTAGTTTAGTCAGAGTATGTGACGATAAATCATTGTAATCGTATTTTTTTACTCAAATACAATTTACATATACCGATAACATGCTTTAAACACAATATTAATATTAATATTAATTCGCAACAAGTTCCCGCACTGCCAATACAGATTATTATAATGAAAAATAAATGCACATTCCATATTGAGCACTAGATGGTACTGAAGATCACCAGACTACTTCACAAGAAGTTTAAGGGCTGAAAAGCTGAAAGTAGCTCAGTATTAGTTTGCATGAATCATTTCTGTAATGCAGAACACTTTAAAATTAAACACCAGAAGTCAAACCAATATTAGGCACCAAAAAAAAAAAAAAAAAGAGAGAGAGAGAAAGAAACAGACTCAAGCAGAACTTCATAGTAGTGTATACACTTTCAAAACTCAAATAATGTTCAAAGCACAGTGAAAGCCTCACAGCTTTCCTCTGTTTACAATACAATTATTTTCAGGAAAGGGTGTTTCCCTTCCTCTGCTTTTGTTTGCAGCAACATCTGAAAAGCATGCACTTACAGGTAACTTGGCTGTATTCAAACCAGCTAGACAGCATCTCTATCCATTATAAGTGGCGTCAGAATGTGGGCATTGGGATTTGTGATTTGAAACACAGCTTTTAGAGAGGAAGGGAGTTTTGGCTGGTGATTTTCCTTTGATGCTTATATGTATAATGTGGGAAAACAAATACGAAATGCTCACCTGCTGCTCTGCCAGAGCAATACGTTAAATATTAATGGACAAGGCCACAGCTGCAGAATGATATTATACACCAAAGGCCACCTCACCTGTGTCAGATAAAAGAGCATTTAAAATGTAAAACATTGAAATGTCACATCTAGTGCCCTTGAATGACGTTAACATACTCTAACATTTACAATCATCCTGTATCAATTTTTTTTTTAATGAAAACTACTACTGCTGTTTTATTTTTCATCTACCTACTCTTTCAGCCATGATTTATTCAGTTCCAGCTGTTTAATGTAAAAATTACATGCAAAACAAACAGTTTTGTACATAATTTCAGTCTTAGTGTGTTTACTTTGTGTTTGTTTTTATTTATTTAAAATTGTGTTTTAAATTAAATACGATTATTTGTGCCACCATGACCTGGTCCTGGAAATTAAATAATTATGAAAATTAAATAAAATACTGAAAAATATGATTTACTTATATCATTATTTAATGCCCAATTATTTTAGATGCACTATCGGCAAGGGGCGCCGCTAAGGGGGGACAATTCTAAGGGCCCACGCCCTTTAGGGGCCCCCGGAGATCTGCTTTGGTGTGATAGGGGGGGCCCAACCTCATATTTTGTCATAGGGCCCAAAATTGCGAGCGGCGCCCCTGACTATCGGTCAAAAGTTTTTGGATAGTAAGATTTTTAATGTTTTTTTTTTTTTTTTTAAGAAGTCTCTTCTGCTCACCTGCATTTATTTGAATCAAAGTTCAGCAAAAATTAAATTTTGAAGTATTTTTACCATCTAAAATAACAGTTTTTGATTCTAATATGCTGATTTGCTGTTTACAAAAGAATTCTTTTTAATATTATTATAAATATTTAAAACAGTTTTCAGGATTCTTTGATGAATAAAGAGATCCAAAGATGAGCATTTATCTGAAATAAAACGCTTTTGTAACATTATACACTATACCATTCAAAATCTTGGAGTCAGTGTAATTTTTAATAGAAATTAATACTTTTATTTAGCAAGGATGTTTTAAATTGAAAGACATTTATAATGTTACAAAAGTTTGTTTTTTTTATTTCAGCTGTGTTTCTGAACTTTCTATTCATCAAAAAAACCTAAAATAAATCTCTCTACTCCGCTGTTTTCAACATAATAATAATAAATGTTTTTGAGCAGCAAATTAGAATAATAGAATGATTTCTAAAGGATCTTGTGACTGGAGTAATGTTACTAAAATTCAGCTTTGAAATCACAGGAATAAATTACATTTTAAAATATATTCAAACAGATAACAGTTATTTTAAATAGTAAAAATATTTCAAAATTGTACTGTTTTTGCTGTGCTTTGGATCAAATAAATGCAGGCTTGGTGAGCAGAAGAGACTTAAAGAGTATTAAAAATCCTACTGTTCAAAAACTTTTTGACTATTATATGCATACTAAATTATGATTGGCCTATCCAACATTAACATTACATTATTTTTTCTTGAAAAAAAAAGTTACATGATTTATGGATGTATATACACCGCGTTCCAAATTATTATGCAAATGATATCTTTCTCTGGTTTTCATAATTAGTCAATGCAAATGACAGTCAGTATAATTTTTAAGTCATCAACCATTAGGGTATAATTTAAATTTTATTGAACAAACCTCCTAATGATAACAGTATTTATTTCAAAAATAAAAAACTGAAAATGCACTGTTCCACATTATTATGCACAACAGAGTTAAAACATTGTATAGGTTGTAAAGAACTGAAAATGGGCATTTGCTGAATTTGCAGCATTAGGTGGTCATATTTACTGAAATCTAAATCTGTTTCAATCAAAAACATCCTAACTGGGCAAGTTACATCTTACCATAGGACCCCTTCTTTGATATCGCTATCACAATTCTTGCATCCATTGAATTTGTGAGTTTTTGGAGAGTTTCTGATTGAATTTGTTTGCAGGATGCCAGAATAGCCTCACAGAGCTGCTGTTTTGTTGTGAACTGCCTCCCACCCTCATAGATCTTTTGCTTGAGGATGCTCCAAAGGTTCTCAATCTGGTTGAGGTCAGGGGAGGATGGTGGCCACACCATGAGTTTCTCATCTTTTATGCAGATAGCAGCCAATGACACAGAGGTATTATTTGCAGCATGAGATGGTGCATTGTCATGCATGAAGATGATTTTGCTACGGAAGGCACAGTTCTTCTTTTTGTACCATGAAAGAAAGTGGTAAGTCAAAAACTCGACATACTTTGCCGAGGTCATTTTATTACCTTTAGGGATCCTAAAGGGGCCAACCAGCTCTCTCCCTATGATTCCGGCCAAAAACACCACCTCCTTGTTGTGGTCGCAGCCTGGTTGGGACATGTTCCATCCACTACTCCATCCATCTGGACCATCCAAAGATGCACAACACTCATCAGTAAACAAGACTGTTTGAAAATGAGTCTTCATGTATGTCTGGGCCCACTGCAACCGTTTCTGCTTGTGAGCATTAGTTAGGAGTGGCCGAATAGTAGGTTTATGCACAACTGCAAGCCTCTGGAGGATCCTACACCTTGATGTTCGCGGGACTCAAGAGGCACCAGCAGCTTCAAAAACCTGTTTGCTACTTTGTAATGGCATTTTAGTAGCTGCTCTCTTAATCTGATGAATTTGTCTGGCAGAAACCTTCCTCATTCTGCCTTTACCTGCACGAACCTGTCTGTGCTCTGAATCAGCCTCAAATCTCTTCACAGTACAATGATCACGCTTACGTTTTCGTGAAATATCTAATGTTTTCATACCTTGTCCAAAGCATTGCACTATTTGACGCTTTTCGGCAGCAGAGAGACCTTTTTCTTTCCCATATTGCTTGAAACCTGTGGCCTGCTTAATAATGTGGAACATCCTTCTTAAGTAATTTTCCTTTAATTGGGCTCATTTGGCAAACTATTCATCACAGGTGTCTGAGATTCATTTCAGTGATCCAAAGAGCCATGAGACACAATACCATCCATGAGTTTAATTGAAAAACAAAAAACTGTGTGTTTATGACACTTACATACAATTTGCATAATAATTTGGAACGCGGTGTATGTATATATATATATATATATAGTACTAAAAAAAATATATATATATAGTCTCAATTTGTAGTGCACAATTTCATTCCTATCCTATGTAGGGCACTACTTCCTTCCCATAATGCATAATTGTATTTATAGTAGCCAATCAATGTTTTATAATATATACAAACAAAAGCAAAGACCAAGCTTTCATTGGTATTACTTATGTTTATTCTGGCTCTCAGAGTGTTGTTCTGGTTTATGTTGGCATGGTGACATCCACAACACTGAGTGTGGATTCCTACAGCCAGCTGCTGCCGGTGTGGCATTGAACAGCAAACATGCATGATTTCACTGCCCTGAAATGAGGAAGCTGTACAAATACATGCTGAGAGACAAGAACACACTGATGCTCAGCAGCACATACAGGTTTATAGAGGCACATTCATTCAAATATATACCCATTTACAGTAAATATCTTATGTCAATTGCACAGCTGAATAAAAAAAGATGAAATTTTGTTCTGAAACGATCAGTGTTTCATTTAAGAATGAATTTGTGAATGGATATAGTAGTGAAGAGATAATAGCATACAAGGGATAAAGACAAAAACCATCAGAAATCTTAGTTTTAAGAGATTTTTAGCTACTGGAATGCAATAGCTATTGATTATTCAGTCATGCTTGCATGGTATAATAATCTTGCATTTTTGTTGTTCAAGAAATTGAAATACTACATTGTGTTAATGTTCAATACTCATTCCACTGATAAAGAAATCGATAAATACCTGAAGAGGAAACAAGATACTCTTAAGAATTATAAAACAAATAAATGCCCTTACACCATTTTTTGCATCCAAATATACAGTGAATTGGCTAAATAGAGCAAATAATATTGCCCTTCTAGAAGCTAGCGTTGTGTAGTTGTCCCAACATTATTCTGTACACTCTATGACATTTCAGGCTTAAGTTTGGCTTAATGACGGAGTGTTTTTGTGCATTAGTTCTGGTGCATTGTGGGAAGATTACAGACATAGAGTGAAGCTGGACTGGCTGTGTGGGTCTCATGAGGAACTCTGGCCGGAATCAGACTCCCCGTTTGTTTCCTGGGATTTTCCTGCACAGGGAAAGGAGGAGCAGGGAAGTCTGTAGGTGGAGCAGGCACATGTTTGAATAACCTCCTTTAGAGTTCCTCTCTGTTCCTCTACTTTGAAGATGTTTGACTGCTCTAGCTTGTCCTCGCAGATTCTGTGGATAAAGAAATGGTACAAAACATTATTTTAGCTGTGGGTCAATGTGAGGGAAAGAAAAGCAGTGTCATTTAAGGAAAAAGCTAGAAGGAAGTTTTATTAACATAAAAGTAGCCATCTGGAGTGAAGGGGAGGGGATCATACCACACACACAAAAAAATAAATAAATAAAGTGAGTAATTTCACTGTAGTGATTTACAAATATGCATCTCCATATTTTAACATCATGCTTTTCATTTCTGGTACACACCTTGGAGTAGACAGAATATTTAATATGGTAAATGAAAACGAAGCTTTGAGCATTACAAGTATAGTCCGTGCAATAAAACGTTCAAAATATCCTTCAAAAAATTCTAGAACTCCAGAAAACATTAGAAATAATAAAAAATTATGAGTTATGACACAAGACACGTTAAACAGACTGTGATTGTACCCCCACAGCCTCATTTTCATTCGTATCAAATTAAAGTTAACATGAACTGCTGTTGCAACCTGTTTTATTTTCATAATCTAAGTGAAAAGGGATATTCAACATAAAAAAAATAATGTAGGGTGGAACCCTAAATAGTCATTTACTTCACAAAAAGTTTCCTTCTTCTGCTGAATACAAAAGAACATATAATGTTGAAGTAGTGTGGAATATAGTATAGAAAAAAAAAATCTTTTTTTCATTTTTTGAGTAAAGTCAAAAGATTTTTCTCACCAATGCTCACCAAGCCTGCATTTATTTGATCAAAGTACAGCAAAAACAACAAAATTCTAAATTTTTTACTGTTCAAAATAACTGTTTTTTTATTTGAATGTATTTTAAAATGTAATTTGTTCCTGTGATTTTAAAGTTGAATTTTTAGCATCATTACTCCAGTCATGATCTTTCAGAAATCATTCTAATATTCGGATTTGCTGCTCAAAAACATATTATCATGTTGAAAACAGCTGAGAAAAACAAACAAACAAAAAATGATACTGACTCCAAGCTTTGAATGGTATAGTGTACAATGTTACAAAAGCTTTTCATTTCAGATCAAATCTGATCTTTGGATCTTTCTATTCATCAAAGAATCCTAAAAACTGTTTTCTGAATTCTGAAAAATCATGTGACACTGAAGACTGGAGTAATATTGCTGCAAATTCAGCTTTGCTCACAGAAATAAATTACATTTTTTATTTAAAAAAAAAAATGTACAAATTACTGCTTTTGCTGTATTTTGTATCAAATAAATTGAGGCTTGGTGAGCAGAAGAGAATTCTTAAAAAAAACATTATTATGCCTTATTATTATTATGCATTATTATTCTCAACTTACATTGAGAATGTAAGTTGTTCATAAGATCATGGATGTGCATTTCAATTATTATAAATAAAAAATTTCATGTTGACTTTAAATATGATGTCTACTCTCGCTAAGGTCAATAAAGGTCAACTTTGCCTCACTGCTTGTGTGAAATCCATTCACTTCTCACAGCTGAAAGAGGCTCTGAGATGTTGTTTAGATTCACAAGAACAAGATGTTCCATTCAGGTGGTCATGGTATATATGCATATATTTATGTTTTCTACCATAATGTTTCTACCATTATGGTGTCAGATGAAATATGTGTTTTTAAGAGCATTATGAATACTTGTGGGCTCATTTCCGTTGGCTCTTGGAAGATTTATGTTTTGAATTATCCATTTCACGCTAAAACATGTAAGCACACAGCTATTAAAAATACATCCCATATGTAACCCCAAGGAATAACACATTGTTTATTCACAAAAAAGGAGTTTAAATGTGTGGGGAAAGAACTCATCACTATTTATAATCTTCTATAATTATTCTAATATGTTATTTTCATAATATTATAATATCTACCAGACGACATTCAAATATAGTTGTGTTTAAGAAGTAGCACTGCAAATATGTTTAGATTAAAATCATTCATATATAAATAAATGCAGGTTTTTTTCTGCCATGCCTTTATCAAGATCCTCAGTCATGCTGGTTTGAGAGCAGAAGCCATTAATCCATCCATTTATTCATTCATTCATTTATCCTTCAATGATTAAGTCATTGAGGTCCACAGAGAGGATTCATGCACTGTTAACGTGGCTAGTACTGAAAAATTCACAGTGGAAATAAAACAAATGCACATCTGCACTGTAATTTGCATAATATGGGTTCTGGGAGTAAAACAAGGTCACCCATATTAAGAGGAAGTCTCGAGTCCTCAGAATGATGTAACAGGCAGCTGAACCTTAACCCAGTGCTGAATCATTTGAATAAAAGCTACTCAAAAAACAAAACTCCACTGTTTTACTGCCTCACATCATTGCTGTAAAACAAGATGGTTCTTTTGGTGCTAGTCAGTGAGAATGATCAGGCAGGCAGCAACCAAATGCCAAAAAACCCCCACAAACAACCGGGAAACAGATGACATTACTGGCATCAGAGGAAGTTGAAGCATTGGGCTTTGACACCAAGCATTCATGTATTCTGAAAAAAGAGGCAAATTACCACAAAATTGTGTGAGAAATATTAAAAAAAAAAAAAAAAAAGGGAGTAAAAGTTTGAGTAAAAATGTTTTGCAATAATGCATATAATTATTGGATTACCAAGGAAAAATGGAGTCACGTCAAACAAATTAAAGGTTAAAAATCTAATCTTTTGCATACTGTTTGGTAGTAGTAGGTTATTATTTATGGAAGCCTGTTTCTGCCACTGATTAATAATTAAAAAAAAAGTTATTGCGACTCGTTTAAATTGCGTCATATAAACTTGCATACAAAACTTGTCAGAATTTCGAGATATAAACTCACAATTCTTTCAAAAAAAAGTCAGAATTGCAAGATACAAACTCACAATTGCAAGAAAAAAAATCTGAATTGGAAATACAAAGTCGCAATTGCGAGTTAATATCCCGTAATTCTGACTATATCTAGCAATTCTGACTTTATAACTCACAATTGTGTTTATATCTCACAGTTCTGAGAAAAAAAATAAGATATGCGTTTTTATATGACGCAAGAAAAAAAGTCAGAATTGTGAAATAAAAAGTAGCAATTACCTTTTTTATTCATTATTCAGTGGCAGAATCTGGCTTCCATAATTGTATACATGTATATATCTAATATGAAAAATATTTTTTTCAAATATATTTGAAATTGCAAAAAAAAAAAATATATATATATATATATATATATAAAAATAAATGACAAACTATAACTAAACAAAAAAAATCATTCACGCTTTGAATGATGAGAGGTAAGAACATTTTCATTTTCTTTTTTGGTGAATTACTCCTTTAAATTTCAATAAACAGGAACACAGTTTCTTCTAAGACCATGGGGGTTTTACTGCAGTGGAGAAGGAACAAAAATACAGAACAAATATTAGCTGAACTGTCAAAAACTGCTAGAAAAGAAAACGGCAAGCACAGCATGTTATGTAAACCTCTGTCAGTGTTTGACAGATTTCAAAACTGGTTTTCGGGATAAATTTCACAGCTAAATTTTAACACATATATATCACACAATGATATTTACACAGCAGCCGGAGGTTCTGGCTTACTGTAAGTAATTGAAAAGTGCAAACATAGCATAAAGTGTATTACATAAACGCACAACATCATTGATTAGTTTAACCTTTACCCAGAATAAAACACAGCTTCAGATAAACATGTGAGTCAACATGGCAGTCAAATTAACTGCGATGTGGGCTAATTCATTATGCTTCTACTTTATGATTACTCCTTCAACAATGTCATCACATTCTGAAGCTTTTATTTATTTTTCCTGAGTTCTTATAATTAAAAAAAAAAACAGACTATTGTCTGCTCTTTTAAACAGACTTGCTACTGTACCTTTATGACATTTATATACCTTCATGACTGCTGCTGTAGGTTTATGACTAGCTGATTTGCTTCTCACATGTAAATTGTGCAACAATATATAGTCAATATGCAGTGCAAGTAAACATTTAATCAATGTTCTCAGCCCTACTAAAGACTGCTGTTGGATTATCAAGCGAGGAACACAATGTTCCCTAGTACACAAAGACAAATTAGAGCCCACCTGTCATAAATGAGGCCATCAATGCCTTGATCCCTTAACTTCATTCTGTTGTCGTGGTCGTTGTTATAGTCGCCCCAGCAGAATAGCACCAGCCCTTTAGACTGAGCCTCTCTGATGAACTCCATGTTTCGCAAGAGCTCATCAGTGTGAGCACTGATTCCCTGTCAGCACATACAAAAGACTTTGTCATGAAGTTTGACATGGCACCATTTGAAAAAAAAAAAAAAACAATATAGCCACAATCCTTTTGCAGGTGAACAAATCTCACAAAAGCCAAGAAACACAATTTTATCTTTTACACTTTGATTGTACACAGCTTCATTATGCTGCCGAACTTGGCATCTTTAAATGCAATTTCACAACTGTGTTCTGAAGTATCAACAGTGTGTGTCATCATTCTCTTACCAGTATGTTCTCACTCTGAGCAAAGCTCATGGCGAACTTAGTGCTCTGACAGCGGATGTCCATGAGTTCAGGGTAGATGTCTGTCACTCCTTGGGTCAGAAACAGGATGGGGTATTTGTTCTGTTTTTGCCTCACCCTGAAGAAGACAACACAATTTATTTAAACCTAAACATAACATAGAGGTTAACTATTTACTTCCTTAAAGGAGAAGTTCAAACAAAAATTTACAGATAATTTACTCGCCCCCTTGTCATCCGAGATGTTCATGTCTTTCTTCAGTAATAAAGAAATTATGTTTTTTGAGGAAAACATTTTAGGATTTCTCTCCATGTAGTGGACTTCTATGGTGCCAGCGAGTTTGAACTTCCAAAATGCAGTTTTAAATGCAGCTTCAAATTGCTCTAAATGATCCCAGCCAAGGAAGAAGTGTCTTATCTAGCGAAACGACCGGTTATTAAAAAAAAAAAAAAAAACTGATATAATTTTTAACCTCAAATTCTCATCTTGTCTAGTTCTATGTGTACTCTGTGCATTCTGGTTCAAGGCGGTTAGGGCATGTCAAAAACTCCTCATTTTCTCCTCCAACTTCAAAATCATCCTACATCACTGCAGAAGTACCGACCCAGTGTTTACAAAGTGAACATACAAAGAAGATCAAATGCCCTTTGCAAAAGAGGTAAAACAGAGATGTATTTTGAAGTTGGAGGAGAAAATGAGATGGGGGGTTTTCAACATACCCTAACTGTCTTGAACCAGAATACACACAGAGGTAGACAAGACAAGAATTTAAGGTTAAAAAGAATATAAATTGTAATTGTTTTTAGAAAACAACCAATTGTTTTTTAGATAAGACCCTTTTTCCTCGGCTGGGGTCGTTTAGAGACCTTTGAAGCTGCAATTAAACTGCATTTTGGAAGTTCAAACTCGCGGGCATCATTAAAGTCCACTATATGCAGAGAAATCCTGAAATGTTTTCCTCAAAAAAACATAATTTCTTTATGACTGAAGAAAGAAATACATGAACATCTTGGATGACAAGGGGGTGAGTAAATCATCTTTTCCCTTTTTTGTTTTTAAAGTGAACTTTACAGGAATTGCACACCCAAAATGTAAATGAGTTTGTTTCTTCATCAAAACAAATTTGGAAACATTTATCATTCCTTGCTAACCAATGGATCCTCTGGAGTGAATGGGTGAAGTCAGAATGAGAGTCCAAACAGCTGATAAAAACATCACAATAAGCCACAACTAATCCACACCACTCCAGTCAATCAATTAATATATTGTGAAGCAAAGAGCTGTGTGTTTGTAAGAAACAAATCTATCATTAAAGCATTTTAAACCATCACTTTTGGGCAAAATATTAGTCCATAGTCCATAATAACACTTCCTACAGTGAAAAAGTCCATCCCCAGTTGTCCTCTTTCATCAAAATCCACTGACATATTTCTTAAGTACTATTTTGGACTGTTTTTGCTTGTATACAGTGCATATTTTGCAACTGATTCAAACAAGACAACTTTTTCATTGGAGAAAGCAAAATAATCTTTTAGCCAGAGACAGCATTTTGAAACTAAAATGCCTTAACGATGGATTTGTTTATTACATTTGTTTATTCACAGTTCACAATTGATAAGACTGGATTACTTGTGTGATGTTTTTACCAGCTGTTTGGACTCTCATTCTGACGGCACCCATTCGGTATCCATTGGTGAGCAAATAATGTAATGTTAAATTTTACAAACAAACTCATCTACAACTTGGATAGCCTGAGAGTGAGTAAATTCTCAGCCAGTTTTTATTTTCATATGAACTATTTCTTTAATAACTATCCCTTAACCATTGCGCACATACATTTTAAAGGCATATATTGTTAGTTTTTACTGTGCTTAAATTGGCTGCCATAGTAAAAAAGTTGTGAGCAAAGCCTCTTACATTGTGCAAATATCGGGATCAAAACATGAGAAGACTATTCTCCTCTTGCCGGCATTCTGCAGCACGCATGTGAGGATGATGTCCAAGAACTGATTCATGTTGAAGTAGGTGGAGAGTTTCGCATCCCAGGAGCCATCCTGTTTGCAGAAACAGATACAATGAGGGTGTTTTTCTCTCCAGTAACACTGAGATCAAACCAACACAAACATCGCTTGAGGCAAACCTTGAACTGAGAAATCCACTTCAACTCAATGTTGAATCCCACACTATCTGGAACAGCCTGGAATATCTGAAACATATTATCAAATGAGAAAAGAGGTTAACCGAGCAGTACAGGTGGGCGATATAAGCAAACATCTACTACAATTTTCTGGATTTTATTACATATAATTTTATAATTCCTGAGGTCAAAGTTTTCTATGAAAAGATAAATCTGTCATACCTGTGAAAGGGAAGGGAAAGGCTGGTGTTCATACTCATACTCCTCTTCATCCTGCAAGTCTAGACAAAGCAACACCACAAAAGCAATAATCTTTATCTATTCATCAGCTGACTGATTATTCAGCTAAATACAGCTCATCAGAGGCTTGGGTTTTAAGCCTTAAACCAAGCTAACCAGCTCCAAGATTAATCATAACACTGATTTACAGCAAAAAGGGTTTAGGGTTAGTTTTTTTTTGTCTTTTATTGTACATCATATATGAACTATGTTAGGTGAAATAGGCATAAAACATCGTTTAACAACAATTTATTTCTTTTCGCTAAAAATCTTTCATTATTTTTTCTTCTAAACCTGCCTGTTGCTCTTTATTAAGTACACTCTTCAACAAAACAGAAAACACTGCACAGTACTCCATTATTAAAGCCATTAACTAGTTTGACAAGTAGTTATATAATGATCTGCATTTGTACTGTACTTGCGTGACATAACTCAACAAAATTCTACCTTTGTGGTCATGAACTTCCATGGCAGTTCTGTGGGCGAGCTGAGAAAGAAAGAGACATTCACACATTCAAAATCAGCATGGAGATAATTGCATATTATTGCTCAATCCCAGCAAAGGAATTTGAAATAAGTCTTACTTTTAAAAGCTGAAGTTGATCAAATGTAAGATCCTTGACAGGAACTTCGACCAACACCATTGAGTTCTTGTCGTTTTTCTGTAAAAGGACACAAGAAATGTAAAGCACATGAGAAGAGATTATCTTTTTCCCTTTTGTTTTGCAGTTTTAATCAGTGTTTATGTTGGAAATCTTCAATCGGAGTCAAAACAAAAGCTGCACTGAAGGACAGTTGTTCAAATGTAGTTGTAAAGGGAGTGAATGCGAATGTTACCTTTTTAGTAGAAATACAGCAGGTGAGATCGTGGTACACGATTGGAACTAAATCTTTAGACAGATGAACATCAAACTCTACATAAGCTGCTCCCTGTGAAGAAAAAAAAACAGATATGCATTAGTCTTGTATTTCATATAACAAAACTTAATGTTTTTTGGTTGAGTTGCTTTCTTTCTATATTTACACTCACATGGTTGGCCGCACTTAGAAATGAGGCAATTGTGTTTTCCCTGATCTTGTGATGCCTGAAATAAAAGAGAATTTTATTTTCTTTCAGCAACATATTTCTTTTTGTTAAACAAGCACAAACTATCTTTGTTCATGCAGCAACACTTATTGTGCTTACATGCTTCAGTTTTACAGAGTCAGTACACGCCTTAGAAGGCAACATTTGTTAAAATAAAAAAATATATATAAAAAAAAATAGGATTGAGGTCATTATTTTCTTTACTTATATTTTAAGTGCAAATTTTACAAATTTTACTCTTGCAAAATTGTATTTGAATAAAAGAAAGTAATAATAATTTAAAGGCCCATTAACCGTTTTTTCCATTGTGACATTATTATCATGACAACAAAGCACATATTAACCTTAATTTTAAGTAGTCTACTGTAGTGCAAATAAGTAATGCAAATAATAATAATAATAATAATAATACAAATATTTAAATTGTAAAAATAAACTTGTAAAGTATAAGTTACAGAAGGCTTAAATTTATTATTAATTTATTTAATTTACTGATTAAAAATGTGTCTGAAAATAACTGAAATAACAATGCTACAATGCAAAATTTTAATAGGGGAATTAGGAGGAAAAAACACTTTTATTTTAGTGAAATGTGACACTGGACAGTCATAAGAGTCAATTTTTTTTTTTAAATTGAGATTTTTACATCATCTGAAGACTTAGTAAATAAGCTCTCCATTGATGTATTGTTTGGGATGGGACAATATTTGGCTAAGATACAGCTATTTGTAAATATGAAATCTGAAGGTGCAAAAAATAAAAAAAATATTAAGAAAATCGCCTTTAAAATTGTCCAAATGAACTTCTTAGCAATGCATAAGACAAATCAAAAATTAGGTTTTGATATATTTGCAGTAGGAAATTCACAAAATATCTTCATGGAACATGATCTTTACTTAATACTCTAATGATATTTTTGACTATTGCTACAAATTTACCCGTGCTACTTAAGAGTGGTTTTGTGGTCCAGGGTCACATTTGACTCAGACATTACTTCCCCCCTCTGTAAAATCTTGCACAGATTTCTGGGTCTACCCATAAGGACAAACACTAAATTGAAGCAGAGAGACTCAGGATTCTTGTTCGGGAATTATTATTATTATTTCACGAGTTCGCCCTTACATCTAATCTGCTTGAGCGAGTATTAAGCATATTTTGGCGTGCTGTCCTGGGGAAGGGTTCCGGGCCGGAATACAGGCCGGAACCAGAGAACTCCCCCTGCTAGTGTAGGATCGAAACAGATTAGAAGTGGGGAGTAGGGGTGGAGGAGGGATGCCAAGAAACTATCGCTGGATGGAGGTAAGACGGCTGGTAATATATATAGAGGATGCGCTGATTGAATGATTGGTTAAACAGGTTGCACCTGTGCCGAATGGGTTGATTATCTGATCGTGCTCCTCCTGAACCTTGTTTAATCAAACATTTATTATTACTCACTTGGGAGCATGTGTGCTTCCTGCTCCTCTGTGTCCAACATCCAAAGGACTCCTTTTCTTCCAGTATTTGGTGAAAGACTGACTCATGTCGCACTGAAAGCCTGGGATAGGACGCGTCACCAAGTAATCCACTGAAATCCCAAGAGTTAAAGCAATTACTTTACTCAACACCGAAGCATTTACATGAGTGAAGTCAAAACTTAATGGTTGACTTTAATGAAATTAGCACATCAATAAATGAATGGCAGCACAATCACATAATCTAGCCACTTAGCAACAATGTAAGCCGGGCAGATCTTGCCAACATGAGTGACTTTACCCTTATTTACATATTCAGTCTGTGACATGTTTACAAAGGCAAATGCTGTGTGCATGCAGTGAAAGAACAGATACCATCATGGGCAGCAGGAATGTGCATTAGTTTTATGGTGTACAAATGAAACGTTTAGACTTTGAACATCAGTGCATTGTGGTAATGATCATACCTCGGACTTTTCCCAGAGTCTGTCTAGCATTTCGGCTCATGATCGGTAGAGTGACCACACCCTGATCTTTGCCACTTTCCACAAAAGAGGATGATAAGAGGCATGCGGTGCCGACATGGCCTGGATGGGCATCCCCCTGAACCACAGGCTCACTCAGGTCCTCCTAAACAACAAAGAAATGATGTAAGAGTCTTAACTCACCACAGGATTCAAAATCAAAATGCTTTGTGAAATCTATGATAACAATATCAAAGATTTCCATACCTCAAAAAACTCAAAGGTGAGCTCTAGGTTGTCAGGGTCCATGGTGTGAATGCTGTATTCGGTCCACTTGGACGGTTCAAGGGCGTAGCCACATTCTGGCTGGGAATGACGAGACTTATATCCACTCTCACTGATCATACTGGTCTCCAGTGTAGTGGGCATCTTATTCCATGACGAAGGGCTTTCCTCTTCATCCTCCTCCTCCTCAATACCTTCCAGCATCAGCTTCAATCTAAGACACATGAAATCAGTTTTAGAGTAATCAGGCTTTGAAACAGTGTAATGTGAATTCGAAAAAACAAATAAACATTAAGTACTTAGTCTAGAACAGTGATTCTCAACTCCAGTCCTCGAGGCCCACTGCTCTGCACATTTTGTGTGTCTCCTTCATTTAACACACATCTGATTCAGATCATCAGCTCATCAGGAGAAAGATCCATGAACTGAACTGAGTGTGTCAGATTCATAAACATACAAAATGTGCAGAGCAGTGGGCCTCGAGGAGTGGAGTTGAGAACCACTGGTCTAGAAGAATGCATATACCCTGAATTAAAAAAAAAAAAAAAATGCGATATTTAGCATTTTCTGGTGATTGTAACATACTTCTAATGACCTTATGTATTCTGTGAAGGACATTACCTGAAGCGTGACTTCTTAAATTCTTTCTTAGTAATAGATACTGGAGGTTTCACAGAGTAATGTAGCCTGAGACGAATTTCTGTCTGGCACGTCAACCAGCCTGAGTCCACACACTCAACACCATCTGCTGATCAAACAAATTTTATTTGCATGTTCAAGTGAGATGATATTGTTTTGTTTTGCTTTCATGTAGCTTAAACGATTAACTTACTATGGGCTCCAAAATGTCCATCATCAATCACGAGTTCAGGTTCTGCAAGACGTAACAAAAATTAATATGGAAGGTCAAGTGCTCCTGCTACACGTCTACAAAAGTTATGAGTCACCAGTACAGAGTAAACAGACACCACCACCATAAGATAGTCTTCTTCTGGTTTGTTTATTAAACAGTCAAAATATACAGATAAAACACGTGTTCAGTTTGCTCTGTACTGGCTGGAGCTCTACACTTTTGTAGCCTGTTTATTATACAAGCAAAAACTAGTCATGTTAGAATTTAAGAGTAACACTAGAGATAATTATAAAGGATTATTATTTGGTTGCCAAAAGGGAAATAACAGTAATCTAAACGCATAATTCCACAAGTGTTATCATGCAAGCAAACTGTTTTGTGGCAACACAAGCACAAAGAAAGGCTGACGAAATTTTAAGGAATATAACACATAACATCTGGAGCAAAGAGTTGATTACATGATTAAAATGATGGATCCTGCCTTGCAAAAATAAAAAATAAAAATTGTATAGATGCTTTAAAATGCATTTATTAAAGTAAAAATCAACAAATCAATAATTTAAAACAATTATTTAGAAAAACTTTTTTTCAAAGAAAAAAAATTGTGTTGTGCTTGTAAATAAAGAAATGTTAAATGCATGTGTCCCTTACATGTTTCACTCAAAATAATTGATGCATTTTTTTTAATGTAAAGAAAAAAATGTGTTGTGCATATAAATATTGTTAAATGCATGTGTGCTTTAAAACGTTTTTTTTTAAAAGGTAGTTTCTCATGTAAAAATCAACTATTTAAAAATGAATGCAATTATTTAATTTTTTTTACAGAATTAAAACCTAAAAGTGGCAAAATTAGGGGAAGGCAAAAGAAAAAAGCGTTGCTTGCAAACCCAAGAATGCGCCAGTGAAAACTGCTTTTGCCCTGTTTGTCACTGAGGAGTAATAGCCCACTAAATGTTATGTTAATAAAAATATGGTTCCTTTAGATTCCCTTAAGTGGCTTTTACGGACACAACATCTGTCCATGACAAATAACACTAAAATTAACATTAAAGAAAACATGAAATCAAAATGTATAATTTCTTTAGAACATGCATCAATGATTCATGCACAATAAGACCAGTAAATAGGGTCATTTACCTTTAGAAATAAATGTTGCTGGTCTTATTGCACACAGTTCATTGATGTTTTTTCTCAAGAAAATTATGTGGGAAGGGAGAATAATATTAAACAATAACAATCATGGTTCTGAGAGATAAAACTGAGTCCTACATCACATTACTTCCCACTAGTTTCAATCATTTGGAAACTTCATAGTTTAAACATGAAACATGTTGTGAATGTTTAATGTTGTCTTTAAAAAGGCTGTACTGATAATGTATGCTTAGAGTTAAAAGGGACAAACTGATCTGGATGTAATAAGAAAATAGGAAGGTGTCTACGGGTTGCATTAGACACTCAAACGTGTGGACTATTCTGGGATCAGATACCTGAGGGACTCAATGAGCGTGGCATCTGATGGGTCTCCCATCTATTGACTATGACTTGGCATGGCCCACCTGCATTCTGTAATTCCAAATGGGGGTTAAGATTATAAACAGATTTTGGCAAAACAAAGCCCACTTTGGTCATTCAAACCAAAGTCTCACTCCCGCAAAAAACAATATGAGATATAGATATATCCCTAAGATGCACCGATACGAATCGGCCGATCATGCTTGCGCGTTTTGTCAGTAAAGCCGGTTCTGTAATCAGCGGTAAATGCCATCAGGTGCGTGATTTCACATTGAGCCGTATATACTACACACAGCCGTTGTTTACCGACGAGCTGCGCAAATCAATGTTCATTATCAGTGTGAATGTGCGCAGCTCGTCAGTGAACAACGGCTGTGTGTAGTATATACGGCTCAACGTGAAATCACGCACCTGATGGCATTTACCGCTGATTACAGAACCGGCTTTACTGACAAAACGCGCAAGTGATCGGCCGATACGGATCGGTGCATCCCTAGATATAGTCACCACTTTCTGCCAGCCAGCCAGTTGGGTGACATCTGAAAAGTGGACTGATTAGTCAGAACACAAGCATTGGCATTTTTCACAGTGTTTAGCTAGAGAACTCCAGGTTATTTACAGACGTAAAAAAACAGCTTTATAAAATCTTTGTACTTACCACCTCTACATGAGGTTACTTTTGTGCTAATACTTCCTTAACTCTAAACAATTGTTTCTAATTCCTAATTCTTGTTGAAAATATTCCCATTCTAAATTCTAAAATATTTCTGACTGTGACATTTAAATATTATGTACGAAGGACACAGCATGTTAGGAGGGGCTATTCCAGAAATGGAACTTCTCCAGGAAAAAAAAAAAACTACCCAGAACTGAGTGGAGTTCAGCTAAAAGAGATTAACAGCTGTGAGGGGAATGACCTGGAAACCCCACACACTCTCTCGCAGAAGGATTTCAACAACTTAAACTCTTAAAAAATATAACATTTGATTACTCGCATCCTAAGAATTAAAGATGATTAAAAGAAAGCCCTTGAGGAATGTTTGCAAAAGACATAAACCCACATATCCCACATGTGAAAGAACCCTCTAAAGAAAATGTACAGTCATACATGTATAATAAAACAGCTGGACATACTCAAGAATGTATATCACAAACAATAGACACTGCATAGAATATGAAGTGCCTTAAAAAGGCCGAACACATTTTGCTATTGCACTGATTCTATCGTTTTCTATGTAAACATGTACTAGACGGACGTGTTTGACAAGTTGTGAACATGTCTTCTGCAGCATCTCACGCATGACATGCCGTTCTAAAAATGCAACGCTCAAGTTCAAGAAGTTCAACTTAAAAACAAAACATGTCCCGAGGCCTTGCGCTTTTTTCTGCCCACGTCTCACATTTCTGAATATGTTCTGTGTGAATGGGCCCTAACAGATTTATAAACATCAACATCTATAAATAAATATTCAAGCTGAGGTTTGAACTTTAAATATGTTGGGTAATGAGTACACCATTGGAACTTTAAAGGTTAGTTACGAACCTTCTTGGAATCACTACTATCATGTTTGTTTACTGGGAAAAGAAAATCTCACCTTAGATTCCAAAGTGAATGCTTTGAAATAGCGATATTTGGTTTCAGCCCCTCGCGGAACCTGAACGGTCGTTCTCCACAGGGCGCTGGGGTGAGAAGAGACACAGAAGATAAATATGCTGGTCAAGGCTAACTGTGCTTGTGCTGGATGGTAAACATAAGATGGCATTGCACATGTACCCATCCTCCTGTGCTTGCTGTAGGGTCACGGCTTTTTGATGACACCAGCTCCCCAGGGTTTCACAACTGCCAACCACTGCGATCACCTCGCCTGATGTAAAAATAAAATAGTTTGTTATTTCCCTCCTTCGTGGTTAGCAAAGGAATGAGGCAATACAGTGCATAAATGCATTCTTTTCAATGCTATCATATTTAAGTATCATATGTAAACATTTGACAGACAGTAAATACAGATACAGGTTGTACTTGAGAAGCAATCATGCATGGTTAAAATAAAAAAGCTTATTATTACCTAAACATTTCTTGTATTATTAATTTCTATATTATTTCAAAAATACACTTTTAATTTATTAATTTATGATTTAATGCCACATCTATGGCAAAATCAGTTTATGATTACGATATCATTTTAATACATTGTTTAAAATAATTAAGCAATTTTATCTTAATAACAAACAAACAAAAATATACATACACTACCAGTCAAAAGTTTTTGAACAGGAAGATTTTTAATGTTTTTTAAACATTAAGTCTCTTCTGCTCACCAAGCCTGCATTTATTTAATCCAAAGCACAGCAAAAGCAGTAAAATTGCGAAATATTTTTACTATTTAAAACAACTGTTTTCTATTTACATATATTTTAAAATATCATTTATTCCTATGATCAAAGCTACATTTTCAGCATCATTACTCCAGTCACATGATCCGTCAGAAATAATTCTATTGATCTGATTTACTGCTCAAAAACATTTATTATTATTATCAATATTTATTATATTTAAAACAGTTGAGTACTTTTTGTTCAGGATTCTTTGATGAATAGAAAGAATATTAGAATGATTTCTGAAGGATCATGGGACTGGAGTAATGATGCTAAAAATTCAGCTTTGAAATTAAAGGAATAAATTATATATTCAAAATTATTCAAATAAAAAACAGTTAAAAATAGCAAAAATATTTAAAAATTTTACTGTTTTTGCTGTACTTTCACTCAAATAAATACAGGATTGGTGAGCAGAAAAAAAAACATAAAAAATATTTTTACTGTATTGTATATACTTAAATCAACAATAACAACTAAAGAAATAATACAATTATATAGAACTTTTTAATTTAATGTATGTTGAAAGTTTTAAAGTTATTCCAGGAGAAACCTTTTAAAAAATGTCCATTAAAACATTTTCTGAATTAAATGTTTTTTTAATTGAATAAAAGTACTTTCATTATGCACAAAAGATTTCCGATCTATCTACCAGTTAATATTAACTAAAATTTTGTTTTAATTACTACATTCAAACAAATATTACATTTTGATTGTTAACATTTTATAAATGCACTATAATAACACTTAATTAAAAAAAAAACTATTTCCTCTTGGGATAAAGCATTTGCTAAAATAATCAAATGTAAATGCAATGTATAATAACTTGAATTAATGACATTATCACATTATTACATTACTTAATGCTTCAAATCACATCAATGTACATAAATAACTAGAACCATAAAACAAGACTGTAAAACTAGTTGACCTTGTTTTAAACAGCATGCAAACATGGCTGTAAAATCTGAAATGTTCTTGATTACTCAAGTTAAACTCAATGTTCTCAATTCCATGAATCAAGTATCAATGTTGCAACTTCTTTAAACTAAATTATATCAAAAATACTAATACTATAGCATGTGCTATAGAAGGGATATTACGACTAGATCAGTCATAGTATCAGAACACACTCCAACAACTACAAACTGTCACATTAACAGAATTTTAAGAACTTTAATTAGTTTAATTAATAAAAGCTTTTGAAATTACACAATTAGTAAGTGGCTAAAAGAAACCCTTAGGTCAACAAATAAGCATACATATTTTACAATTTTATATTTATGACTTGTTTTTGAAAGTTGTACACTATGTTATACTTTTATTTAATTATTCCTCTTACCCAGTGATGTGGTCCCTCTCACAGTCAGAGTGACTTTAGTGCTGTCCATGACTGGCACACAGGCAGACACAGGAGAAAAGACAGAAGAGACCTAAAACACAAATAGAAAGATATACATCTGATCCCCAGTCCAAAATAAATCTGAGCCAAGTTAGCAGCATCCGCTGATCTAGATTTGCTCTGTGGTCTGATACCTTCCCGCAGAAATAATGGTATGGTATAATAATGGTATGCTCCTTGAATCTAAACACGATCTTAAGAGCGTAAGCAGTAACAGTAGCTTTCACCACGTTTGATGAAACTGAAATGAGTTGAGGAAACAAAATCAACGCGGTCTGAACCGGCTATAGCCGGTTTCTGTCAGTGACAACAACACCCGGTATCCGATGATGTTGCTCGAAACATAGTAACGTGCCTACATAGACAACGTTGTTGCGTTCTATACGTTCTAAACACGGCATCTAGATAGGAAGCCCACTAGGTTTTGAAACGCAGCCACTATTTGCTAAGCAAAAACGTGATGTATAACGTAAAACGAAATATATAACGTACATTCACTGTCGAGTCCGGAGGATACAGTAACGTTAATTTAAAACAAAACGACAATTACCTGAGTTCAAAGCGAAAAATCCATTCTGTAGTGCGGTAGTAACGTTACCGGAATCGTTATTCGTGCGCTGACGTGCCCATGTTTACATGCACGCGGATCTCTGGAACCCCGGTAACGCCACACTGTCAACAGAGAAGCATTTCTTCAAAGAGATTTATCGAGATATTAGGCTTAAAAAACATTACGTCTCTCAGCTATGTGAATACATGTGCTGGTTGAAATATAATAAAATAACATTTAAAGGTTAAAATAGCGTTGAGAAGGTCACTAGTTGTAGGAAATGAAATAACATAAGGGCGAGCTCGAATTGTCCATTTGAGCCCGCCTCATTGCGTTTTCTGGACGCGTGTGATTGGTCGATGAAATGATTGGCATTTGAAGGGCGGGGCTTCTTCACGACGTATGTGTTGGGTGGAGTTCAACTGTGCAAGCTGATACGACCACGATTCAGTAAAATTAGTGTAAAAAAGTCATTAATGTTAAGTAAATAATTAAACAATCTTTAACTTTTACCCTTTTAGCTGAACGCAAGTCTATAACTTTCAATAATAATAGTCTAAATCCGCGATTTTTAATCAAAGTAACATGTAGGGGTTGTTTGTTACAGGTATTAATGAGAGATATAATACAGTGCTACTGCTATAGTATTTTTATACTAAGAGTATAATGTAGAAAGATATATTCACTGACATCTAATTGTGTGTATGGCCGTTAAACTTGAAAACTTTGATATTTAGGTGTCTGAATAGAGGTTAGATGTCATTAACAGGAAAGTTTTTCCATATACACTACAAGTCCAAAGTTTTTGAACAGTAAGACTTTTAATGTTTTTTAAATAAGTCTTTTCTGCTCGCTAAGCTTGCATTTATTTGATCAAAATACAGCTAAAGCAGTAATATTGCGAAATATTTTTACTGTTTAAATGAACTGCTTTCTATTATATTTTAAAATGTAATTTATTTCTGTGATCAAAGCTACATTTTTAGCATCATTACTCCAGTCGTCAGTGTCACATTCTAATATGCTGATTTGCTGTTCTATTATTATTATTATTATTATTGTTGTCAATATTTAAAACAGTTTAGTACATTTTTCAGGATTCTTTGATGAATAGAAAGATCCAAAGATCAGCATTTATCTGAAATAAAAAGCTTTTGTAACATTTTGGAAAAAGAAATTATAGAAATTAATACTTCTATTTAGCAAGGATGCTTTAAATAAATAAAAATTGAGGATAAAGACATTTGTAATATTACAAAAGATTTCTATTTCAGATAAATGCTGTTCTTCTGAACTTTCTATTCATCAAAAACACCTGAAAAAAATATACTCAGCTGTTTTCAACATAATAATGATAAATATTTTTTGAGCAGCAAATCAGAATGTTAGAATGATTTCTAGATGATTAGAAGGATCATTTGACTGGAGTAATGCTGCTAAAAATTTAGTTTTAAAATCCCAGGAATAAATGAAATTTTATAATATATTCAAATAGAAAACAGTTATTTTAAATAGTAAAAATATTTAACATTTTTACTGTTTTTGCTGTACTTTGGATCAAATAAATGCAGGCTTGGTGAGCAGAAGAGATCTATTTAAAAAAACATTACAAATCTAAAAAACTTTTGACTGGTAGTGGATTAAGACTAATTCATTGCATAACCGGTGATGCAAAAACAAATATAAAAAAAAAATTAAGCAAATTAAGTTCATGTACACAAAGAAACAAGGCAAGTAATATTTTTAATTGAAATCAAATAGTATATGCACACAAAATGTAAAAGGTCAGATGAACATTCACTGTAAAATGAAGATAACGCAGACATTGATTTTTCTAGTGGTCCGTCATTCAGCAGAACTGGTTGCATAATGTGGTGCCTCAGCAGGACAGAATACAGTCTGGAACTTTGTGTTGCATAACCGAGGTCAGTCAGGCACATGCATGTTTAAGAAAAAGTTTAAGCGGAAACAGGGTGAGAAAGTTCTGAACAGCATGATATGAATTCATACAATGTTAAGATAAACCATATCTTCAGTCATAAATTAGTTTAGTTGCTTGTCCTTTATTTCTTCACGGATATCTGCCACCCCTGATAGCTCTTCCTGTTCCTGCATGAGCCATTGAGAGGTAAAATACAATTGGTCTTTTGAAAAGAGGGCCATTGCTCCCATAATGGTGAATGCTGAGTATGTGTGTGACAGTGCTTAGCACAACTGAATGGATGAGACTGCAGGATTATGAATATTTAATGACTCAGTCTTTTGCTCTTTTACCATTTTTTCACCCTCCCACTACTTGCCCTTGTCTAATAGACAGATAATGAATAGAGAGTGTGCCTAGAACCGGTTTTAAATGGCAAATTATACAGGGCCAATTCCACCCCAAATACAAAAGAAAATAATTATAATGACGCTTTTCAGAATGCAATTAGTGATGTTTGTCTTGCTTATTTTTGCGCTTGTAATGAGGAGAAGTGAAAACTCTGGACAACTTCTTTGTAAGATTTTTTTATGCTTTTTTAAAGAAGTCTCGTTTGCTCACCAAGCCTGCATTTATTTCATCAAAAGTACAGCAAAAACAGTACAATTTTGAAATATTTTTACTATTTAAAATAACTGTTTTCTATTTGAATATAATTAAAAATGTAATTTAATCCTGTGATTTCAAAGCTGAATTTTTAGCATCATTACTTCAGTCACATGATCCTTCAGAAATCATTCTAATAGTCTGATTTTCTGCTTTATTATTATTAATATTATTATGTTGAAAACAGCTAAGTAGAAATTTTTCATGTTTCTTTGAGTCTTTATCATCACTTTTGATCAATTCAAAGCATCTTTGCTTAATAAAAGTATTAATTTCTATATATAATATATATAATACTGACTCAAAGCTTTTGAATGTGTATAATGTTACAAAAGTGTATAATGTTTATTTCAGATAAATGCTGATCTTTGGATCATTATATTCATCAAAGAATCCTGAAAAAATGTACTTATAGTGCATGATAATAATAACAAAAAACACTGAAGACTGGAGTAATGATGCTGAAAATTTGTCTTTGATCATAGGAATAAATTACATTTTAAAATATATTCAAATGAAAACAGTTATTTTAAATGTAAAAATATTTCAAATTTGTACAATGTTCATTGTACTTTGGATTAAATAAATGCAGGCTTGGTGAGCAGAAGAGACTTTTTTTAGGGGCTGTTCAAAAACATTTGACAGGTAGTGTATTATTAAACAGTGATTTGTCATAAGTTTTTAAAACTTTAATTGGATTTTAATCCATTTATGTTTTTACTCTTTTCCACAAATTAACTTTTTAGCTTTCTCTTATAAACATACAGTGCGAGATTTGTCTCTTGTTTTAGTATTTATGGGCAATAAAATAGCAAGTATGTAAATCCGGTGGGTGTTCATATTTTTCAAGAAATAGAAATACTTTGTGTTATACACTACCTTTCAAAAGATTGGGGTCAGTAAGATTTTATTTGAAAGAAATTAATACTTTTATTCAGATGCATTAAGACGAGACACTGCAGGCGAATAGGGTAAAAAAAAATTAATTGTTATCACCTTATTTACTCATTTGATTGATTACATTGATAATTGCAAACATTTTTTGTATTACAAGTTTTCTAAAGTGTTAGGTTTTAATATGCAAATGAGGCATTATTTAATGAAATATGTGCTAATTTGCATACCTTTCTAGTACAAAAATCTAAACACTGGATGAAGTCAGTTTTTTGACATACTGGAGTCAAACGTTTTTACAGAAGAAATGTTGGGTATCTCATTTTGTCACTCCATAATTCAGAAAATAATATTTTTTCTTTTTACATTTTTTTAGGAAATAAAATGTATAAAATTAAGCAAATTATATATAAACAAATCCCTTTGTAAAAACCTTTAGGCTATACAGTAGATTTTGAGAAAACGGCCTTTAAAAATATGCATTGTAATTGATTGAAATCTATTGACACAAATAGATAAAGTGCTATAAAAGAAACACTTAACAGTGTCTTTTGGATGTTTTCTTTCCACTAGTCTGTTAAAACACTTTATGAAAAACCAAAAAGCCCAAAATCTCAAACTTGACAGGTGCATTAAAAGCTGTGTTTTTGCCTGCAGTTTCTCCCCTTAAACCGATTCATAGTGACACTAAAGACTAAAGAAAATTCAGTGTTGCCATCAATAAATTACATTTTAAAATATATTCAAATAGTCAACGGTTATTTTAAATTGTAATAATATTTCACATGAAATAATTGCAGTCTTGGTGAACAAAGGCTTCTGGCAATATTTACACATTTCAAAGAGGTAGTTGCGGTTCTAGTGTAATGAAAAACTCAAAATCATGTACACGGATTCAGATTGTGAAAGGAACAGCTCCACCTAGTGGAACGATAAGTGTATGCCACTCAATTCATATGCTGCAGTGCCTATCCATTTATGCATAGGTTTGCAACAATCATTCATCTTTTTCCTGGAGAAGGTGTGTGTGAAGATGAAGAGTCACCGTCTGTAGCCTTTAAACGAAAGAACCTCTAATGTATTCAGAGTTCAGAGTTTCATAGCAGTTTGAGCAGGTACTGTGATGATTAATTCAAGGCATCAGCATCCACTTGAGACGTCCCTGTAAGAAGAGCTGAAAAGCACCTGAATTTTTCAGAAAAAGGAATTTGATCTTTCACACATCAGCCCTAAAAGCCCTACCCTGTTAACAGGCTACTAGTTTTAAAAGTTGTCCCTTTTGTGGTTTCTCATCAAGGTTGTACATAACAGGAACAACAACCATTTAAAGCAATTCTAATAAAGCTGATTTGCTCTCTTCTATGTTTGCAGGGAAATGCACATAGCCTTTGCAAATCAAATTTAGATGGATTTTCAATTCTGCAAAATGCAACAATGCAGCAAAAGCTGACACAATTTAAAGTCTTTTAGATGTTGTGTGCATATACATTTATATTTAAATATTTTTTTAAATTGCTGGTTGAATAAAAGTAACTTTAAGTCAGAATTTGCCAGGGGTATGAATAATTTCACTTGACTTGACTGTATGTATACAAACTCTCCCATATTATATATATAGATACATATAGATATGGTCTTATAGCCCTTTGCTGACTTGTGAGCAGCCACAATGCGTAGCCGCAGGTCCTCAGTGAGCTCCTTTGTCTTAGCCATGACTGTCCACAAACCAACAGCAGAGAGCTTCTGTTTTTCACCTGTTGAGTTGATTAAAACAGCTGTTCCCAATGAATCAGGGCAATTAAGATGCTTTAGAACAGCTTGGACTATTCGGAATGGTATAGAACTTTGGATTTTCCCATAGACTTTGACAGTTTGCAAAGGGTATGAATAAATTTGGACATGCCACTTTTTATTCAAATGTAAATGAAAGCTGAGAAATATTTAATTTTTTTTTCCACAATGATGCCTCTTGTACATCGTCTTATTATCTTTTGGGAGAAGCCTGTGTCATTTCCGGTCAAAAAAAAAAAAACTTGCTGGTTGAATAAAAATCAGAATTTGCCAGGTGTATGAATAATTTCGGGCTTGACTGTACATATACACTCTCTCTAAAATAGAAAGAGAAATCAAAGAGCAAATTAATCCTTACTGCAAACTGCAAATTCCACTGGGTCATATACCATATACTGATTTGTAGTATGTTGTGATGTTTTTTTCTTGCCCATTATGCAAAAAAGTCAAACAAATTACTTTATAACCCTTACTCAAACTCTTAATTTGTACAGATCCCGCAGATGAGCTGGCATGCATAATGTCATCGTCAATCAAAGACAGTGACGCTGCCAGTGTGAACAACAGCAAAAGTGTTTTAATGGAAATCAGATGCCACTATAATGGATCTGACATCACTCAGAGGCCATTTGCACTTCAGGGCTGCATTCGGTTTGCTTCATTTGCACATCTGACAGTAGATGCTGATGACAAGCCTTTATATGTGACCTTCACATTTCAATTATTTTGAGTGGGGCAAGCAGAGGAGGCTTCAAACTATATGAATGCAAACAAACAAATGCAACTGGAGACCCAACATACACAGAATAACAGAAACAAAAGCATGTCCACTTTGTTCGTCCCATGCACTTTTTTGTCATAGGTTACGCACACAAAAAATAACCACAAATACGGATAGACAAAAAGGTATTGAAAGCAGAAAATGAGAGATTTGATTAAATACAGTTCACATTCATTTACATGAACAAGTGGTGTGATTCACTCTGAATGCTCCCATTGGCATTTTTAAGACTAACTGATGCAGACTGTTCACTGAATTAGAATTAGACTGGTATTCATGTAATTAAATAACAAGGACAAGCCAGGGGGCTTGTTTCAATCTTAATTTTGCTCGGTTTCAAGAGACTAATGTTGAACGACCAACTTTAAGTTATTTTTTATTTTTCCTGGGTCACTGAGGTTATACAGCACATTTTATAGTAATAATGATGATAACAATATTCATTGTAAATTCTAAAAAGGATATAACAGACATTTATTTTACATAAATATACATAAATATATGTATACATTTGTATATATAGTGCCTTGTGAAAGTATTCAAACAACTCTGTCAATGTCTTTGAGTGGCTCAGCCACAGCATGGGCTTGAAACCAGTCAAACATTTTTAGAGGAACCTGAAAATGTCTGCAAGCCCCCATCCAAGCTGACAGAGTTTGAGAGGTGATGAGATGAGGAGAAAAATGGCAGATAATAGCCAAATGCAGATGTGCAAAACTCGTCAGATCATACCAAAAGGACCTGAGGCTGTTAAGTTGCTTTAACTAAGTACTGTGTTACGGGTATGAATACTTATGCAATATACTTATTTCAGTGTTTTATTTTTAATAAATGTGCAAAGTTGTCACAAATCTGTTTTATGCTTTGTCATAACATAAGGCTGCAATATAAAAAATGTGACAAAACTGAAGGTGTGTAAATATTTTCGCAAGGGCACTGTAAAAATATTTTTATATGGGTCATTCCAGCTGGAATCATCAAATTTTGGAAATGTTTCCCACCTGACCTCAGATTTGTCTGAAAAAAAATCCATGTGATGGGTAATATCTGAAATATCTGAAAAAAGATCTGAATTTTTTTATATGATCTATTGGGCATATTATCCATCACATAGATTTTTTTTTTTTCAGACAAATCTGAGGGGTTCAGGTGGGGACCATTTGATGATTCCAGCTGGAATGACCCATATACATTTCATTTATTTATTTATACATACATACATACACACACACATACCTTAAAACGATAAAATTATCTAATAGCATGATCATTTCTATGTAATAACTTCTACATTTCTATATATAAGCCTATATATTTATATTTTTTCCACATCAATCTACACTCCACACACCAGAATGACAAAGCACAAAATAGATTTGTGACAACTTTGCAAATGTATTAAAAATAAAACACTAAAATAAGTACATTGCATAAGTATTCATACCCTTAACTAAGTTTAGTTTTCAAAAAAGAGGACCAATGAGGGGGGATGGGTACTGGGTCCTAGGTTTGGTATAAAAACATGTCATTTCCATACCAAAACTACGTATTTTACAGTTTTTACAATTTTGTACAATTTCACAATCAAATGGAATTTATGCAATATTTCAATTTCATTTTAAAACAGGGGTGCCCAACCCTGTTCCTGGAGATCTATCTCCTGCAGAGTTTAGTTCCAACCTTGATCAAACACACCTGTCTGTAATTATCAAGTGCTCCTTCATTTCCTAATTAGTTGGTTCAGGTGTGTTTGATCAGGGTTGGAGCTGAACTCTGCAGGAAGGTAGATCTCCAGAAACAGGGTTGAGCCTCTGGCTTAAAATCAGCCAAATTGGGTGGGAAAAATGGGGATTTAGCAACCCTACATCCAACACGAGCTGTATCCAAAGCTATTTAAATCTCTGCATATTGGTAGCGACTAGGTGATGCACGATCTGCATTTGGCTATTATCTGCCATTCTTCTCCTCACCTCTCAAGCTCTCTCAGCTTAGATGGGGGCTGCCAGACATTTTCAGGTTTCTCCAGAAATGTTTAATTGGGTTCTAGCCCAGACTGTGGCTGGGCCACTCAAGGACATTCACAGAGTTGTCTATAAGCCACTCGTGCTGTGTGCTTAGGGTCATTGTCCTGTTTGGCCACACCGCCATAAAGCTCGGTGGAGTGTTGCAGTGATGTTTAATTTTCTGTAGGTTACTCCCATCTGCATAAATGATCATGGGCTCAACTAGAATGACCATCAGCTTCTTGATCACCAGTCTAACCAAGGCCATTTTACATCAATATTTCTCAGTTTGGCCAAGAGGCCAGCTCTAGGAAAAGTACTAGTTGTTCCAAGCTGCTTCCATTATGGATAATGGAGGCTACATGCTTCTTAACCTTCAAAGCAGCAGATCTTTTATAAACACTTCTCCAGATCTGTGCCTTGACACAATCCTGTCTCTGAGCTCTACAGGCAGTTCTTATGACCTCAGAACTTGGATTTTGCTCTGATTTGCATTTTCAGCTGTTAGACCTTTTATTGAGAGGTGTGTGCCTTTCCAAATCATACTCATTCAAACGAATATGCCACAGGTTAACTCCACTTCAAGTGTAGTAACATCTACAAGTGATATAAATGCCCCTGAGCTATTTTTAAGTGTCCCAGAAAAGGGTATGAATACTTCTGCAATGGAATAATTTTTTTTTTTGTTTTTAATGAATTTGCAGTTACAAACCAGGTTTTTCTCATTACGGTGTAGGGAGTGTAGATTGATGTGGGGAAATAAAGTTACTTAAAGCAGTCTAACATAAGGCTGCAACATAACAAAATGTAGAAAAAAATGAAGGGGTATGAAAACCTCTGCAAGGCACTGTATATATAGAGGCTAGATTGTACTGTTAGAATATCCAGAACTCTTTTTTCTTTTAAGTCTTGATAGGTCAGTATCTTATAGTTTAACTTTTACAGCAGAGGTGGTTAAGCGCCAATACATCAAAAAAATTGAATCCTTGACATTTTTATGCAGGTACTTATATTATTATGCACAGCAGACTTACAGGATGTTATCAGCACACTGACAAGGCAATTTATCACCATAATTAAGTCCAATAAACTACTTCATGCAATTAAATGCTGAATATCTTTGCTCAACTTCCTTCAGTCGATTTTCTGTTTTGAGTCAGTGCATAAGTAAATAATCAACACATGAGATTTCATTGTAATTTTAATTCGTTTTAGTAATTCTGTTGTGTGCTTTTGTCATTTTATATATTTTTATTTTATATTCTGAAATGTCTATACAGTGTTATACCTCAATTTCAGTTATTTTAATACATCAAGTTTAACTAAGTAAAAAAAAAAAAGCTTTTTTTATACTGTAGTTAATGTTTATATTATTTTAAATAACAACAATGTTTTTAATGATTTTAGATTTATAATTACCCAGATGTAATCCAGTGGAAATCTGCTCAACAGCAGCAACAGAAACAGCTGCAATACATTCTGCTGAACCGTGTGAGAATACCTCTGTATTTTACAGACAGTTCATAATCTCAGCCTCCAGTCTTTCAGATAAACTGATTAATTCAGGACTCGAGGGAGGGGGTGATGAAATGAGAGATGCTGATAAGCAGCGTCTGCTTTACAAGACAATATCAACCAATTAAATGACTTAATCCAATCCTTCCAAAAGTTTCCACATCAAAGGTGACCTGCTGATCCCCTTTAATTCATCAATTACCCTCAGAGGTCACGCTTTTCAGCTGATCACAGCCCCGGTGCCCTATCTGAAATCGATCAGACATCACCGATTACCTCTGCAGTCCTGATCCAAATGAGAACTCGCAGTGGCAGAGGTGTTTAACTGAGATCTGACATTTGAACACTGTGCACCAGACTGATCCCCTATGTCTTGAGGCTATGGACATGATCTCCCATTTGGATAATATGATCTGAGGAGGTAAAAACATCAGCCTGGTGTTTCAGCATGACCTGCTGTGTAAATGTTAGATTGCATCCTTCAGTATTGGACTTACGGGCAAAGATCTTTCAAAGATAATGTTAATGAAGTTGACCGAATGCTGCCCTGTAGCTCTTTTTACATCATCTCTGGTTGAAAAAAAAAAGGCAAGAAAAAAGGACAAGAATTCAGACTGACAACCGTGATGTGATCAGGTAAACATCATACCTTTGTAAGTTTATAAAAACAACTAGTACAACTGTTTCTAACACAGATTATAAGGCACAGATCTGGGGAAGAGTTCAGAAAAAATCGGCTGCATTGAAAGTCCACAGAAGCATGTAGCCTCCATTATCCATAATGGAAGAAGTTTGGAGCAACTAGGACTCTTCTTAGGAGCTGGCCTCCTGGCCAAACTGAGAAATACCGATGGAGAAGGGCTTTGGTTAGATTGGTGACCAAGAAGCTATTGGACACTAGTTGAGCTCCATGATCATTTATGCAGATGGGAGAAATTTAGAGAAGGACAAACATCAATCCAACACTCCACCGATCTGGGCTTTATGGTGGTGTAGCCAAACTCAATTCTCTCCTCAGTGAAGACACATGAAAACCCACTTGGAATTTGCAACAAAGCACCTAAAGAACTCTCAGATTGTGAGAAACAATATTCTCTGGTTTGATGAACCTCAACAACTCTGTGAATGTCCCTTGAGTGGCCTAGCAACATCCTGGACTTGAATCCAATCAAACATTTCTGAAGAAACCTGAAAATGTCTACCAGACCTCATCCAAGCTGAAAGTGCTTTGACAAGAATGGTAGATATTGCCAAATGGAGATGTGCAAAACTTGTTGCATCATACCCAAAAAGACTTGAGGCTGTAAAGATGCTTCAACAAAGTACTGAGTTAAGGGTATGAATACTTATGCAACATACTTATTTCAGTGTTTTATTTGCAAAGTTGCCACAAATCGGTTTTGTGTTTTGTCATGATGGTATGTGGAGTGTAGACGGATGTGGAAAAAAGTAATTTAAAGCAGTTTAACATAAAGCTGTAACATAAAAGTGGAAAAAAAAATGAAGGGGTATGAATACTTTTGCAAGGCACTATATATATGCTATAATTTATTAAAAAAAATTTTTTATGAAAAACTACATGGACCTATTGTTCCCAAGTGTCAAGTGTCACCATTTCCATTTAATAAACACTCCTTACACTATTGCAGTCAGCTTGAGTGTTTCTCTCTGGATGCTCATGTACTGCACCAAAGTAAGTTTGCTGTGTTGGCCTGAAACTGCTCCCTGCGTTTTGGATGAATTATAAAGCGATTTCAGCGGGTAAAGGGAGAATAACTCCTCTACTGAGCACTTCTAGTGTCTACTTCAGATTCTCTATTGTCGACATTATCTGAATGCTTCAGCTCTCACACATATTCCTCTCAGGGGCTTTTATAATGAGAATAGGACTCAAGGCTGGAAAAGCGCAGATGTTTGCAGTCTTTCTCGGCACCTGTCTGTCTCTCTTTGCCATTGTATATCTGCTTACTGAATGTATTTCTCAGGTCAGATGCTGTGGTATTTTAATAAACAGTTTCTCACCTGCAAGATAAGCCTTAATCAAATACAACTCTTTAAAAGTTTCTATTCTTCCTATTCATAAAAGACAATTATTGGTGACCACAAAAACTACTAAGCAGCACAATTGTTTCTTGATGATCAAATCAGCATATTAAAATGATTAGGGTTAGATCATGTGACACTGAAGACCAGAGTGATGATGCTGAAAATTCAGCTTTATTCAAGTTATGGGTTTGGCAGGGATACTTGATGAGGTCCTGATCTATTTAAAAAGGATGCTATATTTGTGTGTTATGGAACAAGAGAGATGATGCAGTCCCAGACCAACACAAAGAGCAGGATGCAGTAGCTTCTCATTGGTGAATGCATAAAAGAGCAGCGCTTTCACTGCACACCTGCAGGAGTGCTTGTACTATAACAGACACTGGTCTTTTTTGCACTATACACCATTTCAAAAGACCTAAACTCCCCCAAACTGCTTACTAGACCTGTTGTTGATGTGCTGACAGTTTCCTTTAGCTAACATCTCTCTACTTTTTTTTCTGGATATTTGTCTGATGTAGCCCAAAGACCCACAAAGAGAAATTGATCTGTGTGTCTAATATAAATAAAGCCTGAGGGTACCATGTTCGCATATGAAATGTACAATTTGATAATGTGAATCCATGAGTAACTCTTACTTGTGGCAGTTAGTTGTTCTTAAATCTTAAAGGAGTTAAAAGCAATGAATACAGTACTACAGTTGAGGTCAAAAGTTTACATCCACCTTGCAGAATCTGCAAAATGTTAATTATTTTAGCATAATGCACAGTAGCCTATTTTTCATTTAGTATTGACCTGAATAAGATATTTCATATAGTCCATAAGAGAAAATAATAGTTGAATTTCTAAAAACGACCCTGTTCAAAAGTTTTCATACACTTGATTTTTAATACTGCATTGTTACCTGAATGATACACAGTGTTTTTTGTTTTGTTTTGTTTTTTTAAGTGATAGTTGTTAGTTGTTAAAGAATGACTGTATAATTTTGAGATCCATCTTTTAACACTGAGGACAACTGAGGGACTCATATGCAACTATTACAGAAGGTTCAAACGCTCACTGATGCTTCAGAAGGAAACACAATGCATTAAGAGCTGGGGGGGGGGGGGTGAAAACTTTTGAACAGAATGAAGATTTGTAGGTACGTTTTTTTATTTTGCCTAAATATCTTCTTATTTCCATTTAGTTCTGCCCTTCAGAAGCTGCAGAAGATCTTACACGTTTCCTAGAAGACAAAATAAGTTCAATTTACACTGATCTTCAAATTGGCTCTTAATGCATCGTTTTTCCTTCTGGACCATCAGCGAGAGTGTGAACCTTCTGTAATAATTGCATTTGAGTCCCTCAGTTGTCCTCATTGTATAAAAAAGATCTCAAAATCATACATTCATTGTTGGAAAGGGTTCAAATACACAAAAATGCTAAAAAAACAAAGAATTTGTGGGACCTAACGTATTTTTCGGCAGTTTAACTGTTCAGGACTCATGAACAACTATCACTTAACAAAAAAACACACGTGTGGATCATTCAGGTAACAACACAGTATTAAGAATCAAGTCAACACTTCAAACTTTTGAACTGGATCATTTTATAAATTCAATTATTATTTTTCATGTCTTTTATGTAAAATATCTTATTCAGGTCAGTACTAAATAAAAAATGATCCTTGTATGATCCTTCTTATTTTGGTAACATCTAGCTGATTCTGCAAAGTGTATGTAAACTTTTGACCTCAACTGTATATCTTTTGCATGTGTCATATCTGTGTCAGTTTGCGAAAATCATTTTAAGCAACTGTATGTAAGTTTTTTTTTTTACCTTGAAATACGAGTTTTAAAATCATTCTGACTTCTAATAAGGCTATTGTAAATGGTATGGGTCAGGCTACCGGTCTCATCTGTGTCCAGTTATTTTTAGTTGTTCAAAACAGCTCGTTTTGCTGCTTGATATTGCAAATTGATGTGTCTTACCATATTATTTAATGTATCATCTTAATTACGAACAAACTAGTTTGTAATGCAAACAGTTTTACTGTTTACTACATGTTGTTATTCTTCTCATTTCTCATTAGCAGCTAATTTTAGCATAATAAAGTGCTACAATATGTATTCACACACTGCATATATATTAGGGGTGGGCATAGATTAATTTTTTTAATCTAGATTAATCTAGATTAAATCTTGGAATTAATCTAGATTAATCTAGATTAAAATGGCTAATTTGAATTCTGCTGTAGGCATTCAGAATATGTGTGCTACCCAAATAATGACTAAAAGTAAGTCTTTGAGAATGGATCATAAAGCTCATAAAGCTGTTCTATGATAATTTGTTGATGAAAATAAATTATGTTCAATAAGATGTACTGTTTACTAACTAACTAACTAACAATGAAATTATTTTTTCTACCTATTAGATTGTGTTTTTTTAACGTCAACACCTACCCAACCCTAAATTTAGCCCTTACTGTAATAAAAAAAAAAAAACAGTTTTATTGTTGTACAGTTGCACAGTGTGATAAAAATATACATCTACGTATGTATATCTATGGTAGCCAGTGTTACATGTTACACCGTACTTTTATTTTGACAGGTTGCCGTGAAGTGTCTGTGTATACAGTATGATATGATGCTAGTTTTCTCAAATGAAACGGTAAAAGTGACACTCACAGCAGTTTGGGAGATTGAGTTTATCTGTTCATGTGAGATGCAAATGCCAAAAATTACCGGGAGCGTCACGTGTGTTTCAGTATGCGTGTAGTAAAAGCTCGTCTCCATCATTCATACATACAGCTAGGCAAACGGAACATACCGGATTCATAAAACGGTCTTTTTGCATTTCAGTTTTCACATACACTAGTCCATATCGCGATTTGAATTAAGTGACAGACCAACATTTGATTTATGAATAAAAAAAACTACGAATTTACGTGGCATTTCGCTATAGTAGATTCGGTTTTTATGAATGGAGGACGACGCGATCCCGTCTGGGTTTTGGCGGAGGAGACGTAAACGCGCGACCATATTCTACAGTCTTCGGTATAAATCCGCG
>NC_133373.1:42877901-42896608 GCF_049309525.1 Garra rufa
ATAAAGTCAGCAATATAGCTGGTTTTATGATGCAGAGGATCCAAAAAAGATCCTCTTAAAGTGCACAATATTTTGCTGGTCGCTGCCTTTTGTTTCTGCATGCAAATGACTTTGATTAAAGCCAAACAAACCTGACAATATTCTAGGGACCCATCTGAGCTCAAATCAATTAGTAAATCAGCTAGTATGAACTATAGGTACATTTTGCACCCTGCACCTTATTCTCCCTGTTTATCGTGTCTACATATACGCAGCAATGACTCTTCACTCTTTTTTTGACTGAATAAATAATGAACAGGGATTTCGGCTTTAGAGGCGAGATGTCTGTATAATTCATTGCATTCGAGCTTCACAAGATGATGGATATGTTGTGTTATCTTTTCCTAAGCATGCCAGAGGTCCGGATTTTCCCCAGGGAGGGAGAGAGATGGCAATAAATATGATAATACTGGAACGCTACAAATATTACTTGCTGCATGCTCCGGTTTATAACGTAAAGCAATAGCGCATGTTGAAATCCATTAGTATGGTGAGAATAGTCAGACAGGGCTATGTAATTATCACTTATTTATTCATGAGACCCATTATGCTGTCTTTAATTAAAAGACATCTATCAATGCTTCTCAGAGCCAGCCTGATAGTATCATAACTCAGGCAGATATCACATATTTCAGGTGCAATGCCAAATAGCAAGTTTACTACTCATAGGAAACACATTTTGATTTATTAAGAAAATATTTTGCTTAACTTTTAAAAATTCATAGACAGGGCTTAGCCTAAACCAGGATTAGGACATAGTTCAATCAAGACATTTAAGTTATGTTTATAAACGTGCGTTAGAAAAAAACATTACTGGTGTGCATCTTGAGACAAAACAAAGGAATTGATATATTCTTTCAGTTTCTTTCAGTTGAAACAGCTCAGGCTTACATTTTAGTCAAGGACTAAGCTTAAGCCATGTCTGTGAAACCGGGAGTTAAAGTATTAACAGTCATTATCTCAGTTTAAAATAAATGTTAAAACTTAATTGACCCTTCACAAAAAACCACCCCCTGGTCTTACTTTTGCTACATCCAACAAGTATGAAAACAAAAAATGGTATGGTATAAAACAAAGTCTCAGCTTTCAAAATTTGTAATTTATTAAGGAATTCAAACAATAAATACCGTTTTGTGGCTCTTCAATTTGTCGTGACAGATCGCTGTAGTGCCTCGGATCATGTGGCACGTTAACCAATCATCTCTTCCTCTTTACTAATTATGCTGCCTTCATGTGATATGGGAAAGATGATGCTTTCCACTTGTGAAGTGGAAATTACCGGTGTGTCGTGTTCAGGTGCTTTTGTTGTCGTAGTGAAGAGAAACATGGCGGACTCGGAATTTGTTCTCACATGCTATTTGGGTAAAAGTTTTAAAACGGTTATAAACTCCCTAATGCATCTGCTGCAGGAAGAAGAGGATGCATCAAAACGCAAACAATAAATGATAGGCTGTAGCCTATATCTTATTGATCATGAATAGTATAGTTTTTTTTAAAGACAATACTAACTAATGGTTCTGTTTTAGCTAGCCTATATAAGTTTTTATATAAGCCTATTTAAGTATATATATTTTATATAGCCTATATAAGTTTTTTTTTTTTTTTACTTTTAACATCATGCAATGTTTACCATTCAGTATAGTTTCGTTGCTGTCCGCCATGTTGAAAGGTCAAAGTTTATCCCATCTCGGCAACTCGGGTATCATAAAAAATTTCGAGCTTTCCAGTGGAAATTACAACGTGAGTGGGTGTTCATGTGCAATTTCGATGTCGGATTTTGGTATTTACCATAATTACGATAGCACATGAAGGCAGCATTATAGCACAAAATAAACAAGAATGAACATCGGAAGGTATCTTGTTTCAACCACAAAAAGACACCAATACACAGCATTTTTCAAGTTCATGTCAATCGAGGTCAATATTCTCTCCCATCTGGTTTGTTTGTCAGAAAAAATGGCAGATTTGGCATTAGGATTGGTTAGAAATAGAAATACAAAGTACTAGAAATACAATGGCTGATGTTATGTTTGTTACATTATAATTACAAATGTACTGTAAATGATGAATGTAAGAGTAAATGACTAAACTCTAATGTGAATAATTATATTTTCTAATGTTAGTAATGTTAGTGACCATGTAAACACACTAATAGATGATATGAAAATATGTAGTTTAATAAACTTTAAATACACAGTTACATTTATAATAAAGCAGATGTTTTCTTAAAAAAAAAACAGATAAATGTTTAAAATGATACCACCTTTTTCATTATTGCGGAAGTCTATGGGTGACACTTCCGGTTCATTAGCTGCTATATGAAAATAAACAGAAGAATAACAATGTGTAGTAAATGGTAAAACTGTTTGCACTACAAACCATGCTCATAATTAAGATTACATTAAAATAATATGGTAAGACTAACCAATTAGCAATATCAAGTAGCAAAATGAGCCGTTTTGAAAAGCTAAAAATAGCTGGACACCGATAAGAACAGAAGCCTGACCCATACAATTTACAATGGCCTCATTAGAAGTCAGAATAACTCGTATTTCAAGGTAAAGAAAACATACATACAGTTGCTTAAAATGGTATTATATCACAAACTGCTTCAGATATGACCAGAAGAGACACACCTCCTTGACACCAGGGACCAGAGGCCAGACACATAAAATTTACAAATGGCCACGTCCGTTAAATCTACTCTCCTGTCTGGTTTGTTCGTCGGACAAAATGGCAGATTCAGCGTTATGATTGGCCAGATCGCCTGTCAATCAAACTCAATTCAGATAAAGCTAGAAATACGAATGAGGATGTTATGTTTAGAATCACAAATGCACTGTAAGTGGTGAATGTAAGAGTAAATGACTAAACTTTAATGTGAATAATTATTTTATAATTTTAGTAACGTTAGTGTAAACACACTAATAGATGATATGGGAAATCTGAAGTTTAATAAACTTCAAATATGCAGTTACACTGATAATAAAGCAGATGTTTTGTTATATGACTACTAAATAAGGCCAACAAACAACATAGAACACATGTAACTTTTAACCCTATGGGTGAGACTTCCGGTTCTTTAGCCATTATATGGAGAAATAACAACCAGAAAAATAACAACGTGCAGTAAACGGTAAAACTGTTTGCACTACAAACCAGTGTGTTCATGATTAAGGGGAGACACTGCAGGCAAAAATGTTTTTTCATGCACCTGTCAAATTTGAGATTTGGGGCTTTTTGGTTTTTCATAAAGTGTTTTTTCAGACTAGTGGAAAGAAAACATACAAAAGACACTCTTAAGTGTTTCTTTTATAGCACTTTATCTATTTGTGTCAACAGATTTCAATTACGATACATATTTTTAAAGGCTGTTTTCTCAAAATGAGTTTTTTTCTCCTACACTGAGCCATAAATCTCCACTTACACACACCAAACTTTGCATTTTTATTCCTGTCTATATCCAGAAGGTTTTTACAGCGGGATTTGTTCATACTTCATTTGCTTGGTTTTATACATTTTATTTCTCAAAAAATGGTAAAAAAAAAAAAAAAAATTGTGTTTCCTGTCTTTTTCTAAATTATGAAGTGACATAATGAGATACCCAAAATCAACCCTTTTGACCCTAATATGTCAAAAAAATTAAACAAGAATTTTGAAACGGACTTCATCCAGTGTTTAGATTTTTGTTCTAGAATTGTATGCAAATTAGCGCATATAATGCCTCATTTGCATATTTAAACTTTGAAATATTACATTTGGAGGACGTAATGAAATCATCTATAATTACACTTGCTGTCCGTTCCTTCATTGAAATGAAAAATGCAAATTACTAACCCTTCTCACGCGTAAACATCGCCACTCCTGGTTTTGGCAGGCTAAAATGGGGCTCTTTCCTTTCTCTGCTTGTGTAGATGATAAATCAAAGCCCCTCTTTTAAAATTCTGCATTTCTGATAAACTCCGACTGCCCCGTACGGTCCCGTTACCACAGCAACTACAGCATCCCAGGTGCAATCCTCATGCTAAAACTCTGAGCACCTGCACCAAACATTAGTTTGCAGTTTCCTCATGACACACGATCCATGAATGCAGTGGGCGTCTTAAGAGTTGCGCAACGTTCTGTCCGATTTCAAAGGAGATTAGAATAAGCAATATTCAGAGAGAATAAGCAATTAATTGAAAGAATAATATTGCACTGTAGACGCTTGCAGTGATTAAATCACTTCTTATTGAGTTGTTGGTATTATATTTTCCTTGTGACTAAATTCACAATATCACTGGATTGAAATGTACCACATAAGACCATGTGACAACTTGCCCCGTTCTATTCTACAGTGTGTTATATAACTCAGAACTAAAACTCATAGACTAGAATGCGATATTGACACAGTTATGACAGCCAACTCTTCAATATCATACATAGGTTATAATGGAAGATCAGAAAAAATAATTAAAGTGGGGGTCTAATTAAGAATTCACTTTAGGCGTGACGTAAGCAACCCACGAACTCACGAGCACGACCCTGCGTGTCCCACAGTCAGCTCAAAACAGACGCAGCCCGCGCTCCGAGCTGCAGCACGCGGAACGGAGCTCCTCTCTGCTGCTTGAGACGGCAAAGAAGACAAAAGCTGTTCCGGATAGCATTAGGAGGAGAAAACATCTGTGCATCATGAAGTTTGCGGCTTTGGTCTGCTTGGTTGTTTTCTTCGCTGCAGGTAAGTGAAACACTATCATGTACATAAAGAATCACTGCATAAATCATTTCAGCACCACGGTCAGCGACAAGGCAGTTTGCTGCGGAACAAACAGGAGATCACGATGGTAATTTTCTTGAAGCGGTTTTTGGACGAGTAAAACGTATGGCTAATTGGTGATGTCGATATGAATAAGGTTTTGCATTGCAATTTGCACAAATATAATTCAAGGCTTTTACTATCCCAGATGGAGAGTCCATACCAGTTGAGCAGAACAGCCGAAGAGAAGACCTGGTATGTTGTAGCTTATATGTCTGTAAGAGAAAAAACCCAATGCATTTATTGTTGCACTCCTTTTGGTTAAAGTACATACTTTGATTTCAGCTCACCCAGTGTTTAGTTCACATCCTTTCGAAGGCGCTGTATAAGACTGATGATACTCCACTGCATCCAGACTGCAAAAACATTCTTACACCAGGTATGTTACTTTGCATTGTTCATACTGTGTTGCTTCATTAGAGAATTCTTCTAGCATAACTCTGTTTGGTCTCACATCTAAATCCATTAAATATATCATTTAGACATAATGTGAGAACAGTCAGACTACATTATCATCACAGTTTCTAAACTCAGTACATCGTGCTTGGTGGATGAGACAGTTACGGGTCAGTGATTTCACTCTGTGGAATAATAGGATGTATTCATGCAGTGTATAAGCAATGGAGTGAAAATGAGTTATGAGTCATTTGCATGTTTTTTTTGCCCTTTTGTATCTTTCCATGAGTTTAGGATCAGGTCATTCCTCGGTTGTGAAAAATGAGGAACAACTGGCTCAAGAGGAGCTTAAAAAACCAAGAGGAGAGTCTAAAGTCAAGGAGGAGGAACTCATTGAAGATCTTCTCAAAGCTAACAAACGTGAGGAGCTGGATGGCGAACGTAGCCAGGAAGAGTTCCCAAGTTTTGTTAAAAGAAAAATCAAAGAACGGCGTGAGGAAATGGATGACGAACGTAGCCAGGAAGAGTTCCCAAGTTTTATGAAAAGAAGAATCCAAGACAAACATGATGAAGTTGATGATGAACGGAGCCAGGAAGAGTTCCCAAGTTTCATTAAAAGAAGAATCCAAGAAAAACGCAATGAATTTGATGATGAACGGAGCCAGGAAGAGTTCCCAAGTTTTATGAAAAGAAGACTCAAGGAAAAGCGTGATGAAGTGGATGATGAACGAAGTCAGGAAGAGTTCCCAAGTTTCTATAAAAGAGGCAACAAGTATAAACGAGAAGATCCTGATGATGAAAGAAGCCAAGAGGAATTTCCCCAGAAGAGACATTTTTCCATTCTTTACAAGCGTGATAATCCTGATGAGGAGCGCAGCCAGGAGGAATTCCCTTTGTATGAATACAAAAGGAGTCATCTTCTGACCAGCAAAGAAAAACGCGAAGAGCCGGACTTTGATAGAAGCCAAGAAGATTTCCCAAGTTACACCCACAAAAGAAACCACGGGGATGGAGAAGAAGAGGACGAGGAGAGCGAGGAAAGAGAGAAGCGCATCTGGAAGCCATCACATAGATACCACCACAAGAAAAAGCACCACAAACGGAGTGAGAATGAGGATTTTGAAGAACCAGACTATGACAGAAGTCAAGAAGACTTCCCAAGCTACAGCCGCAAGAGAAGCCATGGGGATGGTGGGCACTACAAACCAAATGAAGACTTGCTGAATGAGCAACTTAATGAGGACTTAAAGAGGTCTGAAGATTCAGAAGAGGTAGATGAGGATATTGCAAAACGATACTGGAAACCCTCCCATAGATACCACCATAAGAAGCACCACAAACGAGATTCAGCTGAAGAAGATTACGAGGATAGACCTCTGGAAAAAAGGTATGAGGACTCTGAAGAGAGTGAGGAAGTGGAAAAAAGAATCTGGAAGCCCCCACAACGATTTCACTACAAAAAGCAGCACCACAAGCGTGGTGACTCCATAGAGCTTGAAGATGAAGATAAACCAATTTCAGAGAAGACTCACAGTCTTCATGATGCTCTCAAGCGCCATTCACCTGAAAAGGAGGAAGAAGAGGAAATTGCCCATGAGATTAATGAAAAGAGGCATCCCTTAACCAGACAAGAGGAGGAAGACAAGCTAAAGAATGGACACCAGAGTTCGGCTGAAGAAAATCAGGACAGGGAGGCAGCACTGAGGTACCTAACAAAGAAGAAGAATGAGTTAGAGGAACGTCTACTTAACAAAGGCGACGTCTATGAGAAGCGCTCCCCATGGATTTACAGAGGATACTACCATCCATCCTGGTACAAAAGAAGTGACAAGGTGGGTGAAAGTACTGATCAGCACCCCTACCGCAAACTAGAGGACCTCGCAGAGACCCTCCGGTACAAAAGAGGCCTGATTTCTCAGGAGGAGTCACTCGAGGAGGAAAAGGATGTCCCCCAACAGAAGCTTCTCACACCAGAAGAGGTACAGTCTGATTGTTTAATCCTGTTTCAAGTACACCTAGTAAAACCTTGATTACCTGGTTCAGGAATTTTTGATTAGGGTTGGAGCTAAACTCTGCAGGACAGAGCCGTTTGGTGACCCCTGCCGTAAAGGGATCTCTCTGTACCCCTAAAAGGTTCATAGCACTACCTTAAGGGTACATGTTACTACTTAAAGATATTAAGATCTTTAAAGTTACTGCCCCAGTACATCTCCCTATTTTGATTCAACTCATAAACTTGCTTGTGGAGATGCAAAGTCCTGAAAATTGGGTGTGTCAAATAAGAAATATCCAATACATGCACTGTTGGGGATAGTGGGAATGGTTTGGGGACCAATGCACTAGGTCAGGGATAGGCAACGTCAGTCCTGGAGTGCCGCTGTCCTGAAGAGTTAAGCTGGACTAGGTCTTCAAACCTACTTCTGGAGACCCACTGCCTGAACAGCTTATTTCCAACCTGCTACAACACACCTGCCTGTGATTTTCAAGCAATCCTCAGGTGTGTTTGATTATGGCTGGATCTAAACAGTGGGACTCCAGGAGCAGGGTTGAAGACCTCTGCACTAGGTTTCTCAACCTCAGTTTAACAAATGGCCTCACTGAGCCGTAAAGTCTACATGATCTGTTACAAATGGGAATAAAGAGCTTTCACTGACCTATGTCATTTAGGACTAGACAGGGATGCACTGCAAGCAAAGGACGACATCAACACAATCAAGACTTGCTTCATGAAGCTCTTAAAAAAACAAGGCCAGATTTTCCGCTTGAAGTAGCTTTTTTATATCTCGGCTTGCTAGACTTCAACATGGATAGGCTGAGTGACTAAGACGGGACGTGGGTAGATTGTAATTCCTTTCAGTTTTTTAGTACATGCAACTGTAGCTGCACCAAAAAGTAGCAATAACCTTCCAGCATCAATGTCTCTCCGGTGACTACTTAAGCTAAATGTTGTCCTATTACAAGGATATCGGAGTTATCTGATATGCCTGCAAACTAAAAATATTGCATTAACTTAAGCGTGTAGAGGGATGTGCTGAGAGCTTCATTCCTCATCATGACAGGGATATTGTATAACTACAGGTAACTTTTCACTGACTAGAGCATTCATAAAGAAACAACCCAGTTTATGGCTGAGTGCAATGATTGCATACACACAGAAAACAACTCTGGGGATTGATTAAGGCAATCGTTTTTAAGCATCACTTAAAAGTTATGAAGCATAAACACTGCATTTAAATCTTGTTCTTTTCTTTCAGTTAAAAGAACTTGAGAAACTGGCCTCTGCAGATCAACAGATGAAAGAGACAACTTAACCATTCCTAGAATCAGCTGAGACACCATCTTCCTGTGCTGCCCGATTTGATTTTCCATCAGCTTTATGTGTGCTTTCTTCGGCTGCTTTAGATGAATGCATTATTATATGTCGTACCTGATTACAACTGCATTAGACTTTTGTTATTAGTGTAAGTGAGTGTTTAATGTGAGAGTCTGAGAAACAAGAGAGTCTATAAAAGGCAAAACCAAGTTGATAATGTCATGTCAATTATTTCTCTTTTTATTACATTCTAAAATATTCTAAAATAACATAAAATAAAAACAAAATGTCCATGTACTGTTTGACCATTTGACGCATTTAAGAGCATGCTACTTAAAATTGCTGTTGTTCCTTATGGCCTTCAATAGAACCTCTGCATTCTTGATTGTTTGCATTTAATAAAATGTGTAATTATGGGACCAAAGCTGATGAATGTGGTTATTATTTGTGTTTTGAGACTGGAAGCCTTTTGAAAAAAAAATTTAATTAGATAAACATACTTGTGCAATGATGCATTTTGTGAGCAAAACTTGGTCATTCGCCAAGTGCAGAGGATGCCGATAAAGCAGCGCACTTTATTTCCTCCGCATCTTGCTAAAAAAATAAATAAATAAGATTGAGAACATTTCTATAGCTCTTAAATGCAAATCTTAAATGCAAAAACAGTAGTCAACAGACTTTGAATAATAAAGTCGTGCAACTCGTAAAGAGAATAAAGCACTGCCTGAATGTGTGAGTCCAACACTGATTTGGTTTCTTCTCACTTAAATAAGTTAAACTAAACTAATTGCCTAGGCAGAGCTGTCACATGATGAACTAATCTCATCCAGTTTCTGCCTCTTGGCAACAGGCTCCTCCGATTTGTGTGGATTCCTAGCTTTGGCAGCGCCTGAAGCGACTGTGGTTCCGGACAGGAGATACCCTCCACCTCCACTCATGAGCAGCACTGGATGAGTCCGGTTGGGCAACACCTGGAACAATTATAGAAAAGTGAATAAGTCATCAAAGCCTTCTAGGGGTGTGTGGTGTTACCCAAATCTTATTTCAGAGCATGAGTCATCTTATATAATAGCAATTATATCACAATTTTTGCTGGAAATAGAATAAAAAAGGAAATTAAACACATAACCGTGACAATGCAAGTTTTAGCATAGTTTTTTTTGTCAGTAAATAAAATAAAGAATACATTTTTTTTTTTTTTTTTTTAAACCTGATGTACACTACTGTTCAAATGTTTTTTAACACTCACTAAGGCTGCATTCATTTGAAAAATACAGTAAAAACAGTAATATTGTAAAATATTTTTACAATTGAAAACTGAAAAGTTTTTTTTATTTAAAAATATTTTAAAATGTAATTCATTCCTGTGATGAAAAGCTGAATTTTCAGGATTATTACTCCAGTCTTCAGTGTTACATGATCCTTCAGAAATCATTCTAATACAGGGTTTCTGCAGGATTTTCAAATCTTATTTAATGCTTTTTAATGCCCTTTCTAACATTTTTAATCCCATACACAACCAATAACTAACACGCCTGTGTATGAATGCGTGTATATTATAATGCATTTGTTTATGCGGTCTTACAATGAGGCAACAATAAACATATATTACTCTGCTGAACATAATTAGAAATGGATCAGGAGACCGCTTAAAATGTCAGCATTTATTTGCAGATTTCCAAATTTCAAATATCATCAGATTTGAACAGAAAAAAATTCTGAAACTTCAAACTCTTAGAGGCTAAAACTGGCCACTCTTAAAAAGTCTGTGTAACACAATTTTGGACCGGTCAGAAGCAATTACCAAACTGGTTCTGTGTTTATCATACTTTGCGACAGTGAATCAAAGTCATTAATTATACAGGCTATATTCTAGATAAATTGGTGATATTTGTTTCTTCAACAATATCTAAAGTTTTAATGCCCGTATAAAACAATATAATGCTTTTTAATGCCATTTAAGGCCTTAATTTTCGCAAAATCAATTTAATGACTTTTAATGCCCCGCGGAAACCCTGTAATATGCTGCTTTGCTGCTAAAGTAACAATTATTAGGGATGCAGTGAAATAACAATTATTGGCCAAAGCCAAACAAAATTACACACTGGGCTGACGCCTGACTACCGAACACAGTTTTTCCTGTTTTTTCCCTATGTATTTTGCCAATTTTTTTCACCATTGCATAAATTAAATAGCCAATATTTGCTTTTTACAGTTTTGTCTTGCTTTTTAAAGAAAAAAATCTATTACCAAACTATTTAAAAATACTTACTTAACACTGAACATTTTTAACATTCTAGTAGACATTATAACCTATCAACAAAGCACAATTTAACTTAAAATTAATAAGTAAAATTATATTCTTTGGCCATTTTTAAGCCCCCCTTCTTAAATCAGACGTGTTTTTAATGCACAAATAAATGCAGCCTTACTGAGAAAAGGAGAATGTTATAATAAATGTATTAATAGAGCTGTTGTAATGATTGTTACCATTATTTTTCGTGTTACTTTATTTTACAGAACAACAGTAAAATTATTTTGGCGGAAACCCGCAAGAAGAACTCAGTACTACTTTTTGCTGACAGCAGCAGATTTATGAATGATTCTCATCAGGCAGATTTCCCTCGCGCTTTGGACTTTGAAGCCTGGCTAACAAGCTTGTGCAGCGCTGTCAGAGTAAATACAATTTGTGCGTGTATTAGACAACATAACGTTCTGTAGTTTATTTACTAATGGTAAATGGCCATTTTGCAATTTCAGTCATCATACAGTAACCAGCAACAACCACCCTTTCTCTTCTCATGGAAGACATACTAAACAGTCTCGTGCTGTTGGTGCTTGTAATGATTTGTGTCTTTCTCGGACAGTTTTAAATGCTTCCACACTGCCAAAATGTTTGCTGCATTAGTGCACACCTCTATTTGATCGCGTCACGTCATTGTTCAGTATAATTTATCTGGCCTTTTTGCTTATTCGGACGAACATCGAAAGAGCTTTTTTTTTTTTTTGCTATTTTCGGACGTATAATTTTGGTTGCCGAACATTCAGTGCATACCTATCAATTATTAATATCAATAATTAAAATGGCTGTGCTGCCTAATATTTTTGTGGAAATGGTCATTAATGTTTTCAGGATTAATATAAAGTTCAAAGAAACAACATTTGTTTAAAATAAGAAGTCTGTCTTTTAATTCATTAAATGCATCCTTAATACATATAATTATTAATTTCTTTTGAAAAACAAAAAACTTTTGAATTGTAGACTAAATGGAAAATGAAGTAAAGAATTACCTGGTAATGCCTGAGCCAGGAATCTGTTAATCTGAGACTGATTGCTCCTCCTTGTTCCCTGAGTTTTGTGTAGCACTCAATCAGTGGCTGTTCAAAAGAGACCAGACAATAAATATCACAGAAAGCAGTTATTAAAACACTTGACATAAATTGGATATACAAATGTTTTTAAAGGGGCCCTGTTATGCTCTTTTACAAAAGTCTTTTTTTTTGTTTTGGGGTGCACTAGAACACGGTCTCATGCTTGGTGGTTCAAAAAGCGCAGTATTTTTCACATAATTTACATTATTACAATAGCTTTCTCCCCGGGACTGGTACAAATGGCTCGATTAGTTCCAGGTTTGATGAAGGCCCGCCTTCCGAAAAACGAAATGTGTTGTGATTGGTTAGCAGTCCCACTGCGTTGCATTCCCATTGGCGAACAGCTTGGATGGTGTTTCAGTCCTGCCACGCCCCTTCCCAATGTAGCATGTTCCGTGTACAACTGTTAGCGCAAGCTAGATTAAAGTGATTCTTAAATTTTAAATATGGATATTTTTCTTAAAAAAAAACCACACACACACACACACACACACACACACACACACACACACACACACACACACACACACACACACACACACACACACACACACACACACACACACACACACACACACACACACACACACACACACACACACACAGGTTCGCATCTCAAAAACAAACGCTGTAGTCCAAAGGAGCCGTTCGTTGTAGTTCTTGAAAAGGGATTTTTTAAAAAAAAACTAAATATCTCCCATTGGAGTGGACTTTGAGATTTGTAACTTTGTTGATGTTTTTTATGCCCAAACATACACACCACACACTGGCTAAAATTCAAAAAGTAAAAAAGCAAAATAGGACCTCTTTAAAGCAATTGCACTCTATGATTTATGGTACTTTCCAGGCCTTCTGTGAACTTGACAACAACTGGCAAAATCTACTTCACCAGACATTTTGACATATATTGCTAAATAACATGTTTGGCTGCATTGCCTCTTTAACAACACTTGTCAAACCAATCTGTTTTACCTCTCTGTACTGGCAGTAGACTACGAAGGGCCGTGATGGTGCTACGAACTTCAGCAGACCCATTAACACAGGACAGGGGTGGAAGCGACTAGCGATCACCAACCTGAAACAAACATTTCAAGCAGTTTCCTCATATTAATTAGATAAATTGCTGGAAGACTGCATATACATCTTAAAAATCAACACAAAATATAATATGACAAGACTAATCAATACACCACTAACATTAACAGAAATCATATACAAAATGCACACTTAATCATGTTACGAACTACCAAGAGATTTGATGTTTATGAGTTTTAAATGCATTTAGGGCTGGACAATAGAGTTAAATAATCATTTATCTATATAAAAAGCACATTCATTACTGATTTTATTATTTTTTGACAACAAACCATACCCATCTGCATTTCTGCCCTCTAACAAAGCGGCAGCTGAAGCTAACTTCTTCCTCTTCTCCTCCATCTTCACCTTTTTCTCTTGAGCCTGTAAGATTAGAAAGACCAAATATATTAAATGTGTGTAAAATTTTAGAAACACTTTTAAAAGACTGTTTTTCCACCCCGAGTAGTGAAATTATCCTACTAACAATGTTCAGCAGTCTATATACAGGGATCACACAAGAAGTCTGTTTTTGCTTGTTTTGTTTTCTTCACACATCTCCTTTCACACATTTCACCTCAAGCTGCTCTTCTTTTAAACTTTTTGTCTCCTTGGCAACTAAGTAGGCTTTTGAAAACACTCAAAAGGGCAAAATGTTACTAAGGGGCAGTAGTAATTTGGGTACAACATAAAGAAATTAATAATATTAATAATAATAAAATCTTATTTGAATTTAATTTGTTTTTGTTTGTTAATGTGTTTGTAAAAATACCTTTTTTAATATCACATTAATATTTAATAAATATAAAAGTTTTTTTTTTTTCAGGATTCTTTGATGAATAGAAAGATCCGAAGCATTTATCTAAAATAAAAAGCTTTTGTAACATTATACACTATAACATTCAAAAGCTTGGAATCTGTATATTTTTAAGTCAGCGTATATATATTTCTTTATTTATTATTTTTTTTTAGGAAAGAAATTGAAGAAATTAAATATTTTATTTAGCAAGGATGCTACAATGATTTCTGAAGGATCATGTGACTGGCGTAATGATGCTAAAATTCAGCTTAGAAATCACTGAAAAAAATACATTTTAAAATATATTAAAATAGAAAACAGTTATTTTTAATAGTAAAAACATTTACAATTTTTATATAGTTTTTGCTGTACTTAGAATGCAAATGAATGCAGGCTTCTTTAAAAACTAAAAATCTTACTGTCAAAAACATCTGACTGGTAGTTTATATTTATTTATTATGATTTAAATGACATTTATATTTTAAAGTTAAAAGTTTTGGGCTTCGATCATATACAGTCCAGTTTTAAATAGTTTGTGCTTTATTAGCCTTTTGTTTAAATATTTTTTACAAATTTTACAATTTTTAATTTCAAAATGTAAAGTTTTGGTCTTTGACTAAATATAATAAATTGGTGATTGTGTGTTTATATGGCTTTTGTTTAAATAATCATATAATGTTTTTTAGTAATCATTAATATTTTGAATGATTTAAATTACATTAATATTCTTTAAAACTGAGTTTTAAACAGATTTGCACTTACACTGTAAAAAGTTTTCACCACTTTCAACTTAAAAACTTAAGTTCATCAGCTGCCTTAAAAATTCTAAGTTAAATCAACTTCAAAGTCATTTTAACTCATTTTATTGTTGTGAGTTGAAATGACTTGTAGTTTTAAGTTGATTTAACTTAAAATTAAGGCAGCCGCTAAACTTAAGTTTTTAAGTTGAAACTGGGGAAAACTTTTTACAGTGTACAAACAACAAAAGCAAAAGCAGCAAAGATTTATGATGAAGGCATGGAAAAGGTCTCCAAGACAGTTTCCATGATGTTTCTTCCTGATGTATGTTATGTTTTTTTCCTCCCCCTCATTTTTTAACAATAATCATAATAAAAAATAAAAAAAAACTCTGTAACATAAAGTGGTTCCAGAAACACCCAACCATGATGCGATACATGCATGTAAATGTCAATGGAAAAATCATACCCTCTGTTCTCGCAGTTTTTCTCTCTCTGCTCTCTTAATTTCTTCTTGTGGGTCGATGCTGACCTCCACACTCTGAGGTTCTGAATTCTTCTCCTCGGATACACCTGAGGTTTCCTGAGCAGACTCGGATCGTCCATTCCCGCTGCCATTGGCCTGAGAGTCTGCGTCCTTCTCTGACAGATCCAGGGTTCCCGCTAGCAGAGCGTTAACTTTGCATAAAGGGAAATCATGGAGCGTCTCATGAAAGTGTGACGGGAAGCCAAAGCTTTCCATGCCGGCTCTTGTTGGGCCTCCACCGGGATACATTTGAATCACTGAGCCAAAACCTGACAAATGGAAACATCTGAATCATCATCAGGATCAACAGTTGATGGTCCCCAATATCTTCCATAGTATCTTTTGTCATACTATGCAAGCCACCAACTGTTTGGTTACCCATATTCTTCAAAATAGCTTACGTTCAACAGAAGAAAGAAACTCATACCGGTGAGTAAATGATTTTTGCATGATCTATTCTTTAAAGAGAAGTGTAATTACCTCCCATTCTCTCCATCACTGAACCCAACACAAGTCCAGCGCAGGTCTCAAAAACAATGATTTTACTGCCGGCGTGGATGTTTCCCAGAGTCAATATCTGAGCCAATGTGTCATACCGCAGGTGACTAAAAAAAATTAAAAAAAAATAAAAAATTACAATATAGTATAAATTTATATTTCCAAATGTACTAGAACAGAGTTTTCCAAACTACGAAATCATAAAAATGCAAAATAAATGATTAAAACACAATTCTTTTTCCAAAAATAATTACATATTTTGTTCATTTGCATGTGATTTTGCAGTGTTGTTAATGCTATCGAAAACTATTAACATTTTTTTTAATTAATGAAAAAAATGTAAATAAAACAACTAAGTTGAAGTACTAAAATAAATATAAAACTGCAGAACAGTGACAATGCATTTTAAAAGTACATTTTTAGGTTAAAGGGGTTCAATGACAAAAAGTCTGGAAATCCCTGTACTAATATGTGACCCTGGACCACAAAACCAGTCTTAAGTCGCTGGGGTATATTTGTAGCAATAGCCAAAAATACATTGCATGGGTCAAAATTTTTTATTTTTCTTTTATGCCAAAAATCATTAAGAAATTAAGTAAAGTTCATGTTCCATGAAGATTTTTTGTAAAATTCCTTCTGTAAACATATCAAAATGTAATTTTTGATTTGTAATATGCATTGTTAAGAACCTAATTTGGACAACTTTAAAGGTGATTTTCTCAGTCTTTTTGATTTTTTTGCATCCTCAGATTTCTGATTTCAAATAGATGTATCTCAGCCAAATATTGTCCTATCCTAACAAACCATACATCAATAGAAAGCTTATTTATTGAGCTTTCATATGATGTATAAATCTCAGTTTTGTCAAATTTAACCTTATGACTGGTTTTGTGGTCCAGGGTCACACATACATACATATATATATATATATATATATATATATATATCTCTGAACTATTTCTATAAGAATATTCCTATCACATACCATATTTTTCCTGGTTCTCTGCCGTGGTACATCATGGCAAGGAGTCGAGTGGAGGGCTTCAGGATTTTAATGTCACTTTCATATCTGCATACATAAAAGCAAAGCACTTATTAATAGTTATATTTTTATGTGATTGATAAAATATGAAATAAAAACGGTTTGAACTCACTTTTTCTTTTTCTTCTTGATGTATTTCTCTTGAGCAAATTCAGTTTTGTCCTTGAATGTTGTACTGTTGTCTATGAGCTGCTGAACAATCTCCTTAAACACACATGAAAGAACGTGTGTCAAATTTATTTGTAACCACATATGAATACTTAAAAAAACAAAAAAATTTTTCCAGTATTACTTCCATTCCTCCTCCTTTCTTTTTGTTGCATTTTAATAAGAGAAGCTTATCTGGGTTGTAAGACTGGACAATATTTTTGGACTTTACAATATTTGACCAGTGATTAATTAAATGGTAAAAATCCCATAGACTTGCATATTGAAGGACTGACTTAAAGGATAACTATTGCCAAAATGCAACCTGGGCTGTTTTTTTTTTTTTTTACTGTAAACGAGACAAACTTATATCTATATTGCCATTTTGGCAATAGTTATCCTTTAAGTCAAATTTGAAGACCAGAAAATACTAAATTGATTGCATAACTGCATCGGTTAACATGCATCGCTAGAAAACTTAACTTAAGTACATACCTGGCCCTTTAACCCTTGCTCTTTCAGTGTTTCAATATCATCTCTGGTCAGTTTCTGAGATCTGCCATCATCCACTATATGTCTGTTATCCTGGCCTGCTTCCTTAGAATCTGTGACAGGAGAAAAGATAAGCATATTTAAATAATTAAATTAAATAAATCAACAGATAACAACACAAATCCACAGCACCATTACCCATAGAGTCTCCTGCGCGTTTTGTTGCCTTGAGTTTGAGTGAGCCGCCGGCTTCAATTTCAAACATGGTCCCATACAGCTGCCCGACTGCTTTGTCCAAGAAGAACCACTGCTTCTCAAAGATCACTTTCCTGAGACATCAAATACACAGAAAGCACTTAACGGGAGCAAAGTGTGAATATTAAACTCCATTTTATGTTTTGTCATTAGTCTTTACATTAGGGTCATTCCGTGTCAAATCAACCAAATTTCAAAAACTACCCCGGCTCAAATTTTTGATTTTGCTAATATTTATTCTGAGGAAAGATGGACATGTATAGTGATGAAAGCCAAGATATTAAATGTCATGGATGAATATTTACTGAGTAACCCACTATTTTGTAGAGGGAGGTCAAAATGGCAATTTTCACCTTAGATTTAGAGTCAAGTTACAGGGGGGTAAAAATGACTTCAGAAAGATTGCAGCATCATTATTTTATTTTTTATTTTTTTTACACAGGGATTGGCAGTTATATTAGTAAAATATGTTCCCTAATATGTTCTATGCAATTGTTTTGATAGAGGGAAACAAGATACAACTCTAATTTCAACATTATTTCTTCTTTAGACATTGAAAATGGGTAACATTCAACTAAATTAAGCCTCATCGAGATCCTCAGGGAATGAATGACGTAAGGCCTTGAAAATTGATATTCCAAAAGAAAAGTTTAACAACTAGAATCTAATCATATTGTAATATCTTTAATACTTCTTGAGTTACAGGCACGCAAACTTGAAAAAAAAAAGAATATTTATGGCACTCAGACTGGTATGTTCAAAGCAGTTGTCTTGACAGAAAGAAACAAGATACATCTCCAGTTTTAACATTATTTGTTCCTCAGACATTCCATTTTAACATCAAAGTAGTATCGTTTTTTTAAACTGACCTACATTTGGTTTTTGACCACTGAAATAAGCCATTTTGAAGTTCCAATATCTCTGGAACCGAACCTCACAGGGCATTAAAAATAAAGATGCCAAAAGTTTGTTACAGATCTGGCCATTTAAAATGCGCGCGGGAAGTAAAGTGGTCTCGCGTGACGCCGGTGTATTCCAAGGGAACACGGAAAATACAATGACATAGGAAAGACATGATCAGTAGGGGGCAGTCATGTAAAGCACGAACTGAAGCGGCAGCAAACATCGCTCTAAGCCCGAATGACTCGTTTGTACGGTGACCTGGAGAGGACATCTTCTTCGGACATTATTCGTTTATATTCGTTAATTTTCCTATCATTTC
>NC_133373.1:42897108-42958686 GCF_049309525.1 Garra rufa
TAGATTTACTGTCCTCTGAAAATAACTCAACATACAGCCATTATTGTCAAAATAGCTGGCAACAAAAGTGAGTACACCCTAAGTGATAACAGCAGTATGTTGTTTAACCATTTTTAACCAAAATTTAACCACTTTAACCAAAGCCACATGTCCCATTCATCATGTTTATGTTTTTGTCTGCTTGACAGGACCATATAAAATATTAGAGCAGTTAAAATTAGGTGCTTTAAGTGCAATTCTCTCATACTGACCACTGGATGTTCAACATGGCATCTCATGGCAAAGAACTCCCTGAGGATTTGAGAATTAGAATTGTATTGCTCTCCACAAAGATGGCCAAGGCTATTAGAGGTTCAGTAATACCCTGAAACCGAGTTACACTACAGTGGTCAGGGTCATACAGAGGTTTTCCAAGATGGGTTCCATTCGGAACAGGCCTTGCAAGGGTCGATCAACAAAGTTGAGGACTCATTCTGTGCATCAGGTGCAGAACCTGACTTCAAAAAAGTGCTGCCAGCATTGCCTTAAAGGTTGAAGGTCAGCTTGTCAGTGCTCAGACCATATGCCGCACACTGTAACAAGTCGGTTTGCATAGGCGTCATCCCAGAAGGAAGCCTCATCTGAAGCTGGCTCACAAGAAAGCCCACAAACAGTTTGCTGAAAACAACCTGTCCAAGAGCATGACTTACTGGAACCATGTCCTGTGGTCTGATGAGACTAGAAGATGAACTTGTTTGGCTGAGATGGTGTTCAGCATGTGTGGTGATGCCCTGGTGAGGAGTACCAAGAAAATTGTGTCTTGCCTACAGTCAAGCATGGTGGTGGTAGCATCATGGTCTGGGGCTGCATGAGTGCTGCTAGTACTGCAGAGCTGAAGTTCATTGAGGGAAACATGGATTCCATTATGTACTGTACATTCTGAAGCAGAACATGATGCCTTCCCTCCAGAAACTAGACCGAACAGCAGTTTTCCAACATGATAACAATCCCAAACACACCAACAAGATGACAACTGCCTTGCTGAGGAAGCTGAAGCTGAAGGTGATGGGGTGACCAAGTATGTCTCCAGACCTGAACACTCTTAAGCCCCTGTGGGGCGTCTTCAAGCGTAAGGTGGAGAAGCACAATGTGTCTAATGTCCAGCAGCTCCGTGAGGAGTGGAAGAGGATCTCAGCAACAACCTGTGCAGCTCTGGTCAATTCCATGCCCAGGATGATTAAGGCAATGCCAGATAACAATGGTGCTAACACAAAATATTGACACTTTGGACAAGTTCACTTAGGGTGTACTCATATTTGTTGCCAGCTATTTTGACAATAATGGCTGTATGTTGAGTTATTTTCAGAGAACAGTAAAACAAAACTGTACATCTTTACCTTATTTAGCCCTAAAAGCCACATATGTGACCCTGGACCACAAAACCAGTCTTAAGTCGCTGGGGTATATTTGTAGCAATAGCCAAAAATACATAGTATGGGTCAAAATTATAGATTTTTCTTTTATGTCAAAAATCATTAAGAAATTAAGTAAAGATCATGTTACATTTAGATTTTTTGTAAAATTCCTACTGTAAACCTATCAAAATGTAATTTTTGATTAGTAATATGCATTGTTAATTTGGACAACTTTAAAGGTGATTTTCTCAGTATTTTGATTTTTTTGCACCCTCAGATTCCAGATTTTCAAATAGATGTATCTCGGCCAAATATTGTCCTATCCTAACAAACTATACATCAATAGAAAGCGTATTTATTGAGCTTTCATATGATGTATATATCTCTGTTTTGTAAAATTTTACCTTATGACTGGTTTTGTGGTCCAGGGTCACATATTAGTACCTTAAAAGCACATTTAGTACCTTAAGTGTACATATTAGTACCTTTTGAAAGGACACCACCCCAGTGATTGCTTTGTACCTTTTCTGAGTGTACATTTAAAAATAGTAACATAGTCTGTTGGCCTAACTATGTCAACAATGTAACAATAAAAGGTGTATCAATACAAATGGTGAGCTGGTCACAGTTGTGTGGCTCCTGTAACAACTTCAAATGGTTTTGAATGAATCCAATCAGATTTTAGGAGCAAATCAGTGTTATAAACTGAAATATGAATACAAGATCTATTAAAATAATCATATACTACCATTCAGAGATTACATTGACCAAAAGTGGCATTTATGAGATTTCTGTTTCAAATAAATGAACTTTCTATTCATCAAAAAATGTTTCTTGAGCAGAATGATTTCTGACTACTGAAGACTGGAGTAATAATGTTGAAAATTCAGCTTTTCATCACAGAAATAAATTACATTTCAAAATATATTTAAATAAAACAGTTATTTTAACTTGTAATAATATTTAAATTTTTTTTTCTGTTTTTACAGAATATTTGTGGTCAAATAAATGCAGCTTTGGTGAGCTTTTGAAAAATTCTTTCAACCCCAAACTTTTGAATGGTAGTCTAAATTTGTCTCTCTGTTCTTACCCAGCATTAATGACCGCTTTATCCTCCATTGTAAGAGGCTTAAAGAGTTTGGCCAGTTCCTCTGGTGGAAGGTTGGGTTGGCAGGCTGTCAGAGGATTCTCGCCGAACCACAGACTGGTAGAAGATGCAGGCGACCCACTGTCCGGGTCATAGGTCGGAGTCATAGTTTTACTGTACAGACCCAGGGCTCCTGTACAAATTATAAATGTAAAATTGTATTATCTGAAAAAATAATGCATGATAAATAGTGTAAGAATATATATTTATATGAATGTACTGCATATATATTTGTGTTCGTTTATTGGTTGTTATGAAGTGTTTACAAAAAATATTTTTAAGGCATCTTCAAAAACAGTAATAAATACCTCCTGCTATATCCATGTTTAATATCTCATCAAAGGCTGATTCTGTGCCCTTGTCTTTTTTCTTTTTCTTCTTCTGATCATCTGTTGGTTTCAGAAGAGAAAGTTCTTCCGATCGTCTGATGTCTGTGAACAGACGGAAAACATACGCCGTTTAGTAAAGAATCGACTAATGTGCAAAAAGTAATCATGAAAAACTTGTGCATTTGCATTTCTTCACATATAAAAACAAATGAATTGAAATGGTGAAGAAATACCATTAAATATTCATAAATCCATTAATATATACACTACCAGTCAAAAGTTTTTGAACAGTAAGATTTTTTATGTGTTTTTAAAAGAAGTCTCTTCTGCTCACCAAGCCTGCATTTATTTGACCCAAGCTACAGTAAAATAGTACAATTCTGAATATTTTTACTATTTGAAATAACTATTCTATTTGAATATATTTTAAAATGTAATTTATTCCTGTGATTTCAAAGCTGATTTTTTAGCATCATTACTCCAGTCACTTGATCCTTCAGAAATCATTCTAATATTCTGATTTGCTGCTCAAAAAACATTTATGATTATTATTATGTTGAAAACAGCTGAGTAGAATTTTTTCAGGTTTCTTTGATGAGTAGAAAGTTCAGAAGAACAGCATTTATCTGAAACAGACATCTTTTGTAACATTATAAATGCATTTATTAGCACTTTTAATCAATTTAAAGTATCCTTGCTAAATAAAAGTATCTGTTTCTATAATTTCTTTCCTAAAAAAAGTTTTGTATATTTTACAAAAGCTTTTACTTGTAGATAAATGCTGATCTTTGGATCTTTCTATTCATCAAAGAATCCTGAAAAAAGTACTGAACAGTTTTAAATATTAATAATAATAAAAAAAATGTTTCTTGAACAGAAAATCAGCATATTAGAATGATTTCTGAAGGATCGTGTGACACTCAAGACTGGAGTAATGATGCTGAAAATTTAGCTTTGATTAGAGGAATAAATTACATTTTGAATTTGCAGTTATTTTAAATAGTAAAAATATTTCACAGTATTACTCCTTAGCTTGTGCGGGCTTGGTGAGCACAAGAGACCTTTAAAAATATAATAAAAAAAATATAATGCTTCATATGTTACAAAAATATTATATTAATAAAAATGTATAACAATTTTTTTTCTTTTGCATTTAGTTCTTACTGAGAGCTTTGCAGATCTCAGCCACAGCTCTGAAGACCACACCAGAGAAGCTAACAGGGAGTCGGATGGTCTTCATATTGGGCAGCTGGATGCAGAGGGGTTTGTGTTGTGGAGTGTACCGCAGGTCAGCGTCCGCCTGGACTCCATACTTATCCAGAGTCCAGTGGGTCTTTAGCAGCCAGCAGCTCCTCTTCTCCCACCAGATGGCGTGATCTGACCAGTCCTGAGGAGCCTCTGACACACAAAGCATCACATATAGTACTATGAGAACATGAGTCTGAGACAATTCATCGACATGCACACACAAATATAGAGTTCTGAATTTGTTCTGAGACGTAAATGTTGTTCTGATTATATATATATATATATATATATATATATATATATATATAACAAACACTATATATAACAAACACTAAAAGAACAATGTTAACTGCACTATTCAATTTTAATTTTCCCTATGGCAGTATAAAACTTTGAGCCACTGCTTTATAGACTAAGTTTATTATTATATTAAAAAGGTGAACGGGGACATATTTACGTGAAGTTCTTTAATGTGTAGTTAAACTACAACCATGACGTTACACCTGACTAAATCAGTTCAAACCAGTCCTCCCTGAGTAATACAAACATGTCTGATGACATCAAAATTCCATATAAACCTTGATGATTCCTCTTTTACTCACATTTCCTTCATCCTTCCACTGTGATCATCACCTGACTCACTCCTGTAATTACCTACTAAAGAAATCCTGGGCTGTCTGTACTGTAATATACCTATTAAGTTGACTATAAACACATTGTGTTCAACCAAATTAATGAATGGCCACAGCCAATAAAAGACCCTTATGACGAACCATAATATTTAGCAAGTGGGTCATCTGATGAGTCTGTAGAGGGAAGCAGAATGTTTTGCTAACGTGTCTCTCTGGCTGACACAGTCACACAGTGAACTTCAGACCCTGCGTCTGCAAACAACCCCTGAGTCAAAGAACAATAGCTCGGAGCACAAGGCTATATAAAGATACGCAAGGCAAACATAGGCATACCTGAGCATTTCAACCAGTGTTTACACTCTAGAACGGCACTGAGTTTTAGCTTTTAGCCAAAGTATGTTCTAAGAATGTTTTTCAAATGTTTTCTAAACTTAAGTTCTAATTGCTAGTAATTTTGAAACATTAAATTTTTTATTTAATTTTAATTCTGAAACTTTTAAAGTAGAAACGTGCTTCAATAATCTTTGTTTCATTTTCAACTTAAAATATCTGATTGGCTAATAAGAGTGTGATATTTGAGTGATGACAAAACAGAACCACTTTACCAGTTGTATCACTCCGCTTGCGGTATTTCTCACAGTGAGTGGCATTGCGGGAGCCCAAATCCACTATAATTTCAAAAATATTACTGTTTTTGTGTCATGAAATGTAGTTTCAAGAGTTTTTAGGTGTGAGTGTACTTGTTTAGACGTCAAATATGTGGTTTGTTAATAAAGATAACATTTATTTTTTAAATTTGTTGTGAGATGTGAGCTCCAGAGTGTCAGCGCCGTTCAACGCTCATGAACCCGCCTAAAGCAGCCTCATCTCGGCCAGATCTTCTTGAATTTGCCACTGGCTCTGATGTCTTTATAGTGGTTAAAAATGAGATATAATTTGTTTTGGGTAAATCTAACAGGCAGTCTTTGATCTCATTAATCTATTATTTGTTCCATAGCAAATAGTTTTGGTTCGCATTATGTTATATTTTATGTAACTTCAGTGCTGTATATCAGAGTGCTGCCTTCGCGCTTTTGTCTGAATTGCCTAGCAACTTTTATGATGGCTGTTGTTGCTGTTGTTTATTAAATATTACTATTCAATAAATAATATTTTTTATAAATAATAGTAGTATTTAGTATTGGGAAACAGTGTGCATGTGTGTGTTTTTTATTGTTCTGTCATTAGATGGTGACAAAAGACTGTTTTACGAGTCAGCAGTAAAGACTTTTATATTAAAAAAAGACTGAAATGGAAGTTATTTTTACTTTTAAACACAGCTTGAAAGAAGCAGCCAACAAATGCAAAGAGCAGTGCTGTCATCGGAAATCTCTTAACAGATGAAAGGATAGTACGACAAAGATATTCCTTAGCAGACATTCAAACTAATGTTTTATTGTGAATATGGGACTGAGCTAAAGAATGGAAGCTGTATTAAGGTAATCACACTCACCCAGTCCATCTCTCTCATATTACTCTACTACACATAATACAGTGAGCTTTTAATATGGTAATACAATAAGCTTTTAATGAAGCAACTCAACGTTTCTTCGATACTAGTTCTAAAGTGACATTTTTGCAACGGAGAATTAGTTTTTGTAAAGAGAATTAGTAACGGAGGCTTTGCCTCAGCTGTTAAACTGTCAAATTGAGATTTGAATCCATGGTGAAAGGATGTAGTTTTGCACAAAAAAAAGTGTTTTTAAAGACGCTCAGTTGTTGTTTCTTATGTATTTACACACTTGTGCTGTCAAACTGTTGTATAAACACAATATCACACTCATAGACCTGAGATATGGCTCTGTATGAGCACACTGTAATTACCTGCGGCTGAATCACAGCCCTGCCGATATGCAGCCATATCTCAGGGCTATGAGTGTTATATTGCTCGTTTACAATACTTAAATCAGTTTAAAGAAGTGCCTTTTTTAGCTAAGATTGTATTGTACATACTATACCAAGGTATTAAAAATACGAAAAATAAATAATAAAAATAAAAGCAGTTTTTGGTCACAAAAGTAAATAAAACTCCTCTGACATGTGACTACATTACAATGTGGTAAATTCCTCTTCTTGTCATGTTATTCAACATTTCTTGTGACAATTCATATTTATACTCATGAAATGAAAAGGAGCAGAGCTTCAAATTCACAATTCTGTTCTTTAACACAGAACTCTATAAGCTACTCACTGATCTTCTCCACGAGTTTGAGCATGAGACCCCCGACATGAAGATCCCCCTTGACCCGCAGTTTGAACTTCATGCCCTCATCTCCCTCACGCTGGTCCACCTGGATGCTGAGCTCCCAGGAGTTGTGTCCCAACTCAGCAGCAGTGGCCATGGTTGTGCCTGAAATCAAAGCACAGACAAACACAATTATTTTAGTTCGGCCATATTGGCGGCACTGAACGTAAACAGCTGAACTGAATGAAACTTGCATATTTTGCTGATTATTGCTGCTGAAAATGATCAATTATTGACATTTTTTGGGCTTTACTAATCGTTCGGACTGGGAAAAAAATTTGGAGTTCTATAGACTGCCAAAAGTTATAACAAATCAAGGAGAAGAGTGCAAACAACTGTCTGAAGAACAATCTGCATTTGTGGTTGGTCAAACTAAACCAGGGTTTCCAGGGCAAGAATCTTGTTATTTCCGGTCAGGTAGGTGAAATATTAGGCTAATATCTTAATTAATACTGCTTGTATGTGCCTTTACCACCTATTAACTTTAGTTTGTCAAAATATTGTGTCCTTTCCTACTTACTAAGTCCCTCTCTATATGATTTAGCAGCGTACACAATTTTTTTCAGTGGTTTAGACAGCCTAAATTAGCAGAACAACGTATTCGGTAGTACATTAACCGTGCAATCCATGCTGTTGTTTACAAAAGAGTAATAAATCTTCAGATTAAAACCATCTACACTTGGAAACTGACTTGGAAAAAAAAATATGTTGAGTTTTTAAGGAAAAAAAAACAGATGACTTACTTGTTAGACAAGTCCAAGCATTTATTGCAACAGTCCACAAGTGAAAATAATAGTTGAATTTATAAAAATTAACCTTACATACACTTGATTTTTAATATTGTGTTGTTACCTGAATGATCCACACCTGAGTTTTTTTTTGTTTAGTGATAGTTGTTCATGAGTCCCTTGTTTGTCCTGAAGAGTTAAACCGCCTGCTGTTCTTCAGAAAAATCATTTAGGTCCCACAAATTCTTTGTTTTTTTTTTATAGTGTTTTTGTGTATTTAAACCCTTTCCAACAATGACTCTATGATTTTGAGATCCATCTTTTCACACTGAGGACAACTGAGAGACTCATAATATAATAAGAAAAGTTAAAAAATAAGAAAAGTGTACACATCTTCATTCTGTTCAAAAGTTTACACCTCTGGCTCTTAATCCATAGTTTTTCCTTCTGGAGCAGTGTTTGAACCTTCTGTAATAGTTGCATATGAGTCTCTCAGTTGTCTTCACTGTGAAAAGATGGATCTCAAAATCATACAGTCATTGTTGAAAAGAGTTAAAATACACAAAAATGCTGAAAAGAATTTGTTGGACCTGAAGGATTTTTCTGAAGAACAGCAGGCAGTTTAACTGTTCAGAACAAGAAAGGGACTCATGAACAACTATCGCTAAACGAAAACACAGCTGTGGATCATTCAGGCAACAACACAGTATTAAGAATCAAGAGTATGTAAACTTTTGAACAGGGTAATTTTTATAAATTCAACTTCTATTTTCTCTTGTGGACTATATGTAAACATATTTCATGTGACTCCAAAGTCACAAAAACTGTGACAAAAAAGAGTGTACAATCTGGTTCAGGAGAATAAATTGGCTTCATTCAATTTGAAATATGAGCGCACATGACATATGGACTGTGCTTCTTCGGAGCTTATTATGAACCTCTGGTCACTGTGTACACTTGATGACAGAAGTTTATTTTTTGTATAAACTATTCCTTTAATATCTGTAATGACAACATCTTAAAGCAGAGGGAGTGACTAAAGGTACAGGGTGGAGGAGGGATGTGATTACAGAACAAGAGAGAGACTTCAGCTTAAAATTCCTGACAAGCAGAGACAAGACCAGAGGCAGAACGAGCAGAAACAACAGAACGACTCAAACAGACCCGTCATCCTGCTGTCTGCTGGGTTGTACCAAAGACATCAATAAACAACAAAGCCCAGGTTTACACACAAAAACACAGTCAAGCTCTGCTGTGTAAACTTCACACTCTGAGACTTTATAAGGGTCTTTCTGTGTGTATTAAGATGGAAACGAGTGTTTTCTTATATGTTGCATTTGAGTTCTCAATATTATTATTTAAAAATCAGGTCTGTCCACGTTCACTAAGAAGTGCGGGGGAGGGCGAGATGTTTGGCTAGATCAGAGATAACACACATGCTCTGAACTAACAAGACAAACTATTTATGCAGCCCCAGGGTAAACCTGGTAAGTGAGTAGGTTAACATAGCCACAGGCGTAGAAAAAAGAATTTACACCTCTCTAGTGTACCAGCCAGATACTTGCATTCCCATATAAACAAAAAGGACATTTCATGAGATAAATCAGATCATGGTTGCATTTGAAGATCAAATGCAAAAATTAAATGAGCACTAAAATTAGATATTTTCCCCCTTTTATATGCACTATACTAAAGAGGGATACAAATATAACCTAGGTAAAAAAAAAATGCTGATTTAAACGATCTACTGAAACTTTTTAATCAGTTAAAACCATATGTGAAAGAGAATACTATTGCAAAAATGCAGAAAAAAATTAGCAGTCTTCAATACCTTTAGTACACAGATATAATGCAACAATAACAAACCTTATTTATCTTAGAACATACCTGAATGTGTTAATTTTGCTAATAGAAAGAGTACAGAAAATACTGAAATTAATATAATCCGATGGTTTGCATGGAATGAAACATTCTTTAATAGATATCCCATAGCCTATCAAACTTTAGCGTCTTTAAATCTTATTTAAAACCAGGTTTGTCCAATTTAAAAAAAAGCGTACGGCTAACGAAAGAGGAAACCGCTATAATAATCTAATTTGAGTACAACTATAAGATAAAGTTAAATTATTCCACTTACCTGAATGCGTCCCCGAGGATTTTCCCTTTGGAAAGTGAAACAGATCTCCTGTCCAGGTGTGCGCGCTGGAGGAAACCCCGCCCAGAATCCTACTACGGCGACGGCTGGGCTCATGAATAATTAATGAGCTTTTCCAGCGGACCTTGCAAACTCTCCAATGACGAAGGCGTATGTTAATTACGTGAGTGACGTTGCGCTGTTCGATTTCAAATCTCAAAGCTTGTTTAATGAATATTAATACTGGGTTACAAAGACTAGAACACAGTCTTCACCATAGTATCATCTGTAAATTCTTTGTACAGGAAGAGCATGCAACGGAAGTGAGTAAACAAGCCCGAACGCACATACCTGAACACTAACTAGGTTGTACTTGTTGCTCAAGCTATTATGGCCACATAATGACTAACTTGTGCGTTGTGTTGTGACTGTAAGATTTTTACACAAGTTCTAGCCAACTGTAAATTTTTAAACCGGATTATACAGCCGTAAATAAAGCCTAGCCTATGGTTATGAATAGTGGCTGTAAGGTTTAGTACACAAAAGTACAATATTAAGTTTAGCACAAGCCACATGTTATTTAAATCAAATAGCCTAAATCCATATTATGAAATACTGAGGTCCAAATTTAGGTATTATTTTACTTATTTTAAGTTTTCACATATTTTCTTATTAGGTAAATATAACAGTGACGATAAAGAAGATGTTTGATGCTGATGAACAATAAACTGAATTTAAATGAGTAATTTTCAATTATTAAAATGAAAAAAATTACCCCAGATTTTACAGACAAGGCTTAAAGGAGTAGCTCACTTTGAGAACAAAAACTTACAGATAATGTACTCACCCCCTTGTCATCCAAGATGTCCATGTCTTCCTTTCTTCAGTCGTAAGGAAATTATGTTTTTTGAGGAAAACATTTTAGGATTTCTCTCCATATAATGGACTTCTATCGTGCCCCTGAGTTTGAACTTCCAAAATGCAGCTTCAAATGTCTCTAAACGATCACAGTCGAGGAAAGAAGGGTGTTATCTAGCAAAACGTTCTGTTATTTTCTACAAAAAATGACAATTTATATACTTTTTAACCTCAAATGTTCGTCTTGTCTAGCTCTGGGTGTAGAGTTTAAAAAGCATATAAATTGTAAATAAGACCCTTCTTCCTCGGCTGGGATTGTTTAGAGCCCTTTGAAGCTGCATTTAAACTGCATTTTGGAAGTTCAAACTTGGGGACACCATAGAAGTCCACTATATGGAGAGAAATCCTGAAATGTTTTCCTCATAAAACGTAATTTCTTTACGACTGAAGAAAGAAAGACATGAACATGGATGACAAGGGGGGTGAGTACATTATCTGTTACATTATCTTTTGTTCTGAAAATGAACTACTCCTTTAAGCCTAGTCCCAGACTAAAATGTAAGTCTGAGCTGTTTTAACTGAAAGAAACTTGCACTGACTGATCTTAAAATATTTGTCTCAAGATGCACTCCAGTAATGTTTTTTCCCAAAAGACATTTATGAAAAATGTTACTTAAATGTTCTAATTGAACTATGGCCTAATCCAGGGGCCAGTTGCATAAACTTAGTCTCTATGTTAAGACCGTGTCGACAAGAACTCGTTTGACCAGCTAGCAGATAACTAAGGGGTAATCAGTCTTATATTTTGGATCCAACTTAGAGTAATCTAAGTTTTTATGTAACCAAATTTTAAAAAATTTGACCAGTCTTAAAGAAAAAAAATGAATGACTAACTTTTAAGTCTGTCTAAACCTTTTATGTAACTGGTCCCTGGTTTAGTCTAAGTCCTGTCTGTGAAACCAGGCCTTAGTTTTTTGTTAGAAGTTGTAATAGTGCGTTAGTTTATCTGCCCAGCAGAGGTCAGGCTTAGTATACTGGATATAAAAAAACACTTTAGGATTACAGGAAAAGTTTAATTTAACCAGTAAAAAGAACGGGTATGCTTTGTTTGTTTATGTCGTATGTGTTCTTTGATGTACCTTGGAGTAGCATGCACATACCATGGTATGTGAATATGGTAATCATGCATACATGCATGCATGCACACAGTAAATATTACTCATTGATGAGACACATTTTTTGTCAGGAAGTGGGAGGAAACTATTAGTTTATGAGAAACAGACAGGATGCTAACAGAATTTCCAAATGAAAGCATACTTAGGCTATTATTTATTCCTAAACAATAACAACTTAGGCATGACATTTGATTTAATCCAAAACTGCCCTAAAATGCTTCCATGCTGTGTTTCTGCAGGGCAACACTAGGTGGTACTGTACAGCTGGTGTTCTGCCAGAGTTTAGCCACAATTTCAGCTAAAGACTCGCATAGTTTCTGTCTCCCTATGGACATTATTTTATGGTTTGGTAAACCTAACACGGAATGTGGACTTGACCAAAATATCAAATGTCAAGGCTCAGGCTAAAGACCCTAAATATGCGCCGTTAAAGCAGACTCCCGTGGGAGAAGTGTCCTCTTACATTTATGCTAATTCAAACCATGTCCAACGCTTATGATCTTTTGTTTTCCACTTCAAAACGGTAAAACTTGTGTTCAGATTTCTAACAGAACACCAGCGGGAATATTTCATCACAAAGAAGAGGACAGGTGACCCTTTCTCTGAACTTAACCAATTGCACAGTTTGTTATAGTTTGATCAGGCAGTCAAGCATCTGCGTGTCAAATAGAGAGTCTATTGTGTGGACGATTAGATCCTTCCAGTGTTAAAACTCAGGTCGGGTCCGATTGCGATCTAAAACCTAAATCCCTGCTCGGAATCCACAGACGGAGGCCGGTGGGATCAAGCTACGCTCGCGGTGCGCTCTTTCCCTAAGTGGATCAGTCCATTAAGAAAAAAGAAAAGAAAACATTGTTGTTTACATCCTCCGTATGACCTCATTTGACCTCTCCGCTCCAGCATTCCTGCCATAGTTTTGACATTTAAGCGCAAGTACACGAGGCGGACAGGGAAAACAAGGCTTAATCACACCCGAAGGGCGAGCAGGAGATAACAAAACAACTTCTTAACCTGAGAGTTCAGGGAGGTGATGGATGCCACTCCATCTGCGCATCAGCCTTTTAATTTTCTCCTCTGGCCTTTTAAAGACGCTCCCTCTTCCTGCGAACCCGCCGGATGATTCTTTGAAAATGTTATTTTAATAATTACGAACGCCAGGAGGGCCTCTCGGTGAGGTGCTTTCGTATGAACTTGAGTTTTGACGCTCAAATAAGTTTCCACAGCGGGACGAAGCACGAGCGCAGAGCCACAGGAAACCCAGAGAGGACAAGAAAAGCTCTAAACCTGTTTGAAGTCTTATTTAGTACCTTAGCAATTTTGGCTAACGTACTGGTAGGGTTATTATCCACCTTATTCTTTAACACGGAAGTAAGTCTATGGGCGAGACTTCCGGTTCATTAGCCACTACAATCTTAAAAATACAGGTGCTTAGAAAGGTTCTTCAAGCGATGCCATAGAAGAACCATTTTTGGTTCCACAAAGAACCATTCAGTCTAAGGTTTTTTAAAGAACCATCTCTTTCTTACCTTTTTATAACCTGAAGAACATTTTCGCCACAAAGAACCTTTTGTGAAACAGAAAGGTTCTTCAGATGTTAAAGGTTCTTCATGGAACCATTTAGACAAAAAAGGTTCTTCTATGGCTTCGTGAAGCACCTTTATTTGTAAGAGTGTATAGGGAAATAACGAGAAGAACAGTGTTGGGGAAAGTTACTTTTAAAAGTAATGCATTACAATATTGTGTTGCATTATGTTACTGTATTACTTTTTATGGAAAGTAATGCGTTACATTACTTTTGCACAATTTTTGCATGTCTGCAAAAATCATGTCTGTACAGTAGAACTGTAGGAAAAAGAAGTTCAACACTCTTCCGCAATGAGAAAAAATAAAGCACAAATGTTAGTTAATCTAAAGTAAGTTTTGCTTATTAGTATGGTTGAATTGGATCAACAAAGGTCAGCAGCAAGGACACTGGTTAATAAAATGGGATTAAATACATAAAGGAAACAAAACTGGCGTTAGTTTTTTGAAAAAGTAAAAGCAGCAAAATGAGCTGTTTTGTACAGCTAAAAATAGCTGAGACTGGAAGCCAAACCCATAACCTTTACAAATGGGCGCACACACTCTTACGTGCAGAAAAAGGTGGATGGTTAACTAAAACTAAAATCATTCAAATAATTTTTGTTACTTAAAATAGCCGAAAAAAAAAAAAAAAAAAAAAAAAATCAGCTAACTGCATTTCAGGGCAACTTGATTTATTAACTGAAACTAAAATGTAAATAAAAACTAATTAGTTATATAGACGTAAATATATAAACAGAGGAAACTATATAGACATAAAAAACACTCAAAATCATGAAAATAACCAACAAAATTATTAAAACTTTAACAAAAATTTAAACGAAAATAGAATGAAACTTACTTAAAATATTAATACAAACTATAATAGTACTAAAAGTACTAAAGTTATGAACAAAGTAGCAGTAATGGAAGGTTTGTTCCGTTATCTGGTCTTTAAAAATGTTCCCAAAACCAAAATATTATTTTTACATCCTTCCATGGAATGTTAACTAGCTTCTTAAAACATGTTAGTTGGACGTTTGTCTAACATTTTTTAAATGTTACTACTTGTTTCAGAATGTTCAGAAAACATTTAAAAGTAACATTCTAAAAAAGTTTGCAGAATTAAGCAAATCGCCTTTAAAGTTGTCCAAATGAAGTTCTTAGCAAGGCATATTACTAATCAAAAATTAGGTTTTGATATGGTAGGAAATTTACAATATATTTTCATGGAACATGATCTTTACTATGATTTTTGGCATTTGCTACAAATATATACCCGTGCTACTTAAGACTGTTTTCGTGGTCCAGGGTCATATATATATATTTATATATATATATATATATATATATATATATATATATATATATATATATATGGATACAAACACATTTGCTTTTCAAATTATGAGTTGTGATGGTGAATCAGTTCATCTGTCTTTTTTAAACATTACTACTTGTATCAGAATGTTCAGAGAACATTGAAAAGTAACGTTCTCCAAATGTTTCTTCATTTGTAAGTCACTTTGAATTAAATGTTAATGTAAAATGTTTCCAAAATGATAAAATGGAGTGTTCCATTAAAAGTTTGCATATCCAAGAAAAAACCTTTCTGAAACATTCATAAATAACATAAAAAACTTAATGCGAACGTTAGCAAAATGTTGTTAGAAGATGTTTGCGTTAGCTGGGGGTTCAGACCAAAACTGATGGTAACCAAACATATTTACTGTAGTAAAGACAGCATTGTGCAAATGTAGTGCACAGAGGGCTGACGCTGAGAATTACGGTTTACAGACTCTAAACAGTGCGGTACTTTCTAGTTAAAACTGATTTATGCCGTCCCGACATTCCCACACTCATTATTTGTGTACAACTTCAGTTTTACAATGTGCCTCTGCTCTCGATTAGCGATGAACCCCCCTCTAGATTTCTTATTTACAGCCACAGATTTAATTCAAGTCAAACATGTCAACATGGCTTAGGAAACAGTTGAGATCACTTGTGTGCACGGATCAGGCTTGGCTAAGTAAATATTACTGGCCTGTAGTGAAAATAAAGCCCGGCTCAGGTTACGATAGAATTAAACGAGCAAATGTTTGCTGTAGTGACGTTGGCATGTGCATACACCGTACAATTATTCCACAGACCTCACCGAGTGAGCTAACTGACTCTATCTCGCACACACAAGCGCAAATTACATAGTACAACCACGCGTATGATGATACATGCTCGGTTACTGGACTGCATTTCAGCTAGATGAGCTTAATATTTAGATTACCGAACCCTTAAAGCAATAGTTCAACCCAAATGGAAAACTTTCTTTCATCTGTGGAATATAAACAAAGATATTTTGCAGAAGCTGTTCTTTTTTATACTATAAAAGCAAGTGGGAATTAAGGCCGTCAAGCTCAAAAAATGTCTATAAAAATAGTCAATACTACTATTACATTATATTTCGATACATTCTCATACAGTCAAACCAAAATGTATTCAGACTACTTCAACATTTCTCACATTATGACAGTTTGTTCGCTATAGTTTAGAAAATGGTAATAAAATATGACAAGAACTCAGCGTTAGAACAAATTAATCTTGATAATGTCAGATAACTTTGATAGAAAGTATGCAATGGATTACAATCAACCAAAAAATTATTAGTACTGTTAGTATAACAATATTTACACAACTATCAATACTTTGTTGACCAATTACCAAGCAATGCTTAATTTTCTTTAGTGCTTGGTGTAAAAAGGTTGCATTAGCAATTAAATTGAAAACACTTAAGCAAAACATGGTCAGGTCAAAGTGTCTGAATAATTTTTACCCCCAAATATTTATCAATTTTACTAGTAGTCCACTGCATGAATAATTTTTTGTAAAATATGTCACATTTTACTTTATTTTGCTATCCTCACTTACATAAATGAAGTAGTGTGCTGCACCCACTACTGAAAAATATAAAAAATGATATCTGGTGTCTAAATAATTTTTTGTTTGACTGTATGTGTGTGTATATATAACATTATCGTTCAAACATTCGGAGTTCAAAATGTATATTTTTTACTTATTCTTACATCTTATGCTCACCAAGGCTGCGTTTATTTGAACAAAACTATAGTAAAAACTGTAATAATGTGAAATATTTTTACAGTTCAAAATAATGGTTTTCTATTTGAATATATTTTAAAATGCAATTTATTCCTGTGATGCAAAGCTGAATTTTCAGCATCATTACTCCAGTCTTCAGTGTCACATGATCCTTCAGATCATTCTAATATGCTGATTTCTAAAAGGTGATACATTTTTTTTTCCAGATTTCTGTGATGAATAGAAAGTTCAAAAGGCTAAAAACATGTAAAATGTTGTACAAAACTACCAAGAGCCACATCTGAAAGAGAAATAGCAGTTAGATGACAGATTACTGCAATATGGCTTCATATGCAAAACAATGCAGCATTTTGTCATGTTACACTCGGTTAAATGTCTTAGTTACCAATGCATTTTTTTTTTTTTATAAATTCAAACTAAAAGTTTGGCGCTTACAACTGTGATGGCATACCCACTAACCACTGGGTTAGATCTATTTCGAATAAAAAGGTCCCTCCTGCATATCTGCATGCAGTGCTTCAAGCAATAAAAGCCTGTACGTGTGACAGTCTAATTTAGGAAATGGCTACCCACGCTGGATCCAGTCCTGTACGGGGCTGAAACGTTCAACAGTAAAACAATTCTTCACTGCCTCTCTGCAGACCTCTGCCATGTTTCTGAAACCTTACGAAATGAAAGCCAACAGGGGGTAGTGTGCAATCATTCTCCTCCATCTGGCCTGTCCACTTAAATTAGCTGGGCCTTGCATCCAACGGCATCTGTTTCCAATATGGTGCAAGGACGGAAGGGTGGGTGCTTGGCTTTGCAGCGGAAAATACAGCCTACTGTACTTTTAAATAGCCCACGGGAGAAGCGGGACGGATGTGGTCCGTATATCGCCTTATCCCCAGATTCCTTGTTGCTCGACTGCCACTTCTTCGGCTTTGAAAGATGTCAAATGTACAATTAGGAAGGAATTTGTGTAATGCCGGCTGTGCACGTGAGCACAGCTCTGGTGGCACACAAGTCCCATGTCCTAAACGTACTTTGCTTTAAACATTGCTGCTTGCATTGATTTAAAAGTCCTCATAATTCAAACGTTTCATTCAAATTTTTAAACTAAAATGGCTTTTTGGAGCCAACTGCATGCTTTTCAGTGAAAAAAAAGAAGAAAACTAGACTCGTGATGCTATCTTGACATGGCTACAGATGTGAACGAACAAAGCCTTTATATAGCAGTCACACATCACTTTACGCCTTTGCTCGAACATAAATATTCCTGCTTTTACACATGTGCACTTTCTTACGGTGCTAAATCATAAATCCACAGCCGTTTTTTTTTCCTTGTTAACTTGTTCTTAAAGTGAGGAAAGGCAGTGAAGACAGTCCATACTTCTGGATTGCTTAGACCAGCAGGTTCGAACCGTCATCCAGTGATGCTCAGACATTTCCTGTCCCACAGCAGTCTGGCTCAAACCGCAGCTTTAGCAGAACTCTGCGGCAAACATTTCTGACATTATACAGAGACAAACAGTGCAAGAGCCACTTGCAAGGATTCTTTCCGGGCACCAAACATTTCTAATGAGAAATTTTGAAATGTGAAATGTGGTTCAGTTTAATGTGAATTCTGTCATCGTCTGCTCACCCTCATGTCTTTCCAAACCCAATAATGTTCTTCTGTGGAGTGCAAAAGCAGATAATTTGGTCATGCAATCACAATGCAATCTAAATGAATGAGGACTGAATCTTTCAAGCTTCAGAAAGGACTTAAATAAGTGGTTCACCCCAAAATGAAAGTTTGCTGAAAATGTGCTCCCTCTCAGTCCATCTGAGATAGATGAGTTTGTTTCTTCGTCAGAAGAGATTTGGAGAAATTTAGCACTACGTCACTTGCTCACCAGTGAGTCCTCTACAGTGAATGTGTGCTGTCAGAATGAGAGTCCAAACTGCTTATAAAAACACCACAATAATCCACAAGTAATCCACTCCACTCCAGTCCATCTTGTGAAGTGAAAAGCTACATGTTTGTAAAAAATAAATCCATCATTAAAGGAGTCATCGGATGCAAAACTCACTTTCACATGTTGTTTGAACATTAATGTGTGTTGGCAATGATAAAAATCCACCCATCTTTAAAAGCAATATCCCCTTTTTAAAATCAGGTCATGCTCAGCTTCTTGTCGTGTGACAACACAAAGACAGAGGCCGCTCCCACGATAGTTGATTGACATGAGCGCCTTACCTTAGACCCGCCCTCACCGAGCTGAAACAGTCCGACTCCGATCGTCATTGTGTCGACTCAGGTGCAGGGCAAGACAAGAATGTCTCAGATTGAGCGATTGAGGTGTTCTGTTGTTGGATGTGATAATGAATATAGAAGCAGTCATTTACTCCCGACATCCAAGTCCCTGAAGATGCAGAGGATTAACGTTACTTTCGTTTTTGAAAGGAAAGCGCCGATCCAGATCTACATATGCATCTATGTTTGTGCGAATCATTTGTGATGCAGCTTTACCCACAGCAGAAGTTAGTATAAGGGCTTTGTATGCATCTTTGCAAATGGCCTTTCTTAATAATGTGCTAGGTCGCAAGTTTCGCAGGTAAACGTGGCTAAACGCGGCTAAAGTAAACATTACGGCTCATCCACGGCAGAGAGGGGGTGGGCGAGCAGAGCTCATTAGCATTTAAAGGAACATGCAGCAGAATAGCTTGTTCTAAAAAGGGCTGATTCTGACCAGGTAAAAAGAGTGTTTTTTACACTACCATTGAGAAATTTTAACCAAAGTATGTTATAGACCCTAAAGAACTGTACTATAAAGCACTATTATAGAGAGAGGAATCACAATAGAAGGTTTGAAGTTTAAAATGTCTTTATGATAGATTTGTTTCTTAGCAACATGTAGCTTTTCACTTCACAAGATAGTAATTGATGGACTTGAGTGGTGTGGATTACTTGTGGATTATTGTGATTTTTTTATCAGCTGTTTGGACTCTCATTCTGACGGCACCCGTTCACTGCAGAGAATCCATTGGTGAGCAAGTGATGGAATGCAAAAGTTCTCCAAATCATGTGCCGATGAAGAAACTTATCTACATCTTTAATTGCCTGAGGGTGAGTAAATTGTCAGCAAATTTTCATTTTGGGGTGAACTATACCTTTAAAAGCACCAAAAATGCTTTGCATTCCATCACTTGCTCACCAATGGATTCTCTGCAGTGAACGGGTGCCGTCAGAATGAGAGTCCAAACAGCTGATAAAAAAAATCACAATAATGTACAATCAGGCCTCTACAAATGATTCAGAATGCAGCAGCACGGCTCGTCTTCAATGAGCCCAAGAAGGCCCATGTCACACCTCTCTTCATATCCCTGCACTGGCTACCGGTTACAGCACGCATCAAATTCAAGACACTGATGCTGGCCTATAGGACAGCCACCGGCTCATCACCTGCCTACCTCCATTCACTACTACGCATCTACACTCCCTCCAGAAGTCTGAGATCCTCTAGTGAAAGACGCCTTATTGTACCACCACAGAGAGGCACGAAATCACTTTCCAAAACATTCTCCTTCAATGTCCCTGCCTGGTGGAATGATCTTCCCACCCCCATCCGAAACGCTGACTCCATTACTGTCTTCAAGCGACTGCTGAAAACCCATCTTTTTCGACACTATCTGACTCAATAAAAAAAAAAAAATTCTTCTCCTCTCTTTCCTGATCTTCCCTTTCTAGCCCGTACTCATCTAACAACGCCTGACATATGGTATTTTTGAGCACTTCCTATGTCGATCTGCCTCCTTAGGATGAATCATTTGTTGTATTCCCAATTGTAAGTCGCTTTGGATAAAAGCGTCGGCTAAATGAATAAATGTAAATGTAAAATGTAAAAATGGTCAATTCAGCATGCATCCAGGCATTCCTGAAGCTCAAATAACAAAGCACACTCCAAAAGAGTGTTTTTGCAGTGATTCCATAGAAGAACCTTTTTGAGTATAAACACTGGACTCAAAAACTAGATTTGTTCATGATGAAAGTCATAAACTACTTTTAGCTGCATTTTATGGTGCTTTTAAATCCTTTTTGAAGTCTGCAAGCTCTATTAATTTCATAAAAAATAGTAAACAGTACATTCCACTCAAGAAAGAAAGGCTTTGGAATGACAAACACAAACAAACAACCCAAAAATGACAAAATGCTAATTTTTGGGTTAACTACTCATTATAGTAGCCCAGTAAATGAGCCACTGGATTTGTTTAAAGATCTTGACAAATGAGTTAATGTTCAGATGGTTTGTGATTGTTTGTTGTAGTAGTTCGCATATATCTCAACGGCAAGTTAGCGCTAAACAAAAGATCGCTGTGAAAAATGATTTGTTATTGTACACGTCTCGAGGGACGCCACGCACAGAGTGCCACACCGGGTCGTGATCTTAGACGCGAGGCTGAAACGGCAAAGCGAGGTGTTGTGTGAAACCATCTGGAAGAGATCTGGCATTTTTCAAAATCCATTTTTTGTTTATCCAGAGGCAAAGACACACATACGCGAAGCGGCCATACAGTTTCCAATGCTGAATGAATGAATTCCATTTTTCCATTTACACTCAGGAAGGAGATGCACTGCAAAATCTGATAAGGCTGATGACAAATCAGAAGAATTGCTGACAAGCTCCTGACATTTTTTGGCATGGCTTTCCAGAGCCCTCCATGCATGCTGAAATGTAGATCACTTTGGAAGGCTCCTCTCAGCACGGAGATACTCAGAAAATGTGGTAAATAGTTTTTTTTGGTAGAATATCCAGTAGGGCTGAAACAACAGCTAAAACGAAAAGAATAAATATAAAAAAATAAAAATGAAATAGAAACAATTCAATTTAATGTAATGGATTTACTATTATCATATATTTAATAGTTTTTAAATACATAAAATACTATTTTATTTTTTTCTGATTAATCAAAAATAAAAATCTTTAATTTATTTATTATAGGAATAGTTGTTAGATACATCCTGTGCCAAATCATTTTTGTCAATGCCATATTATGTTTATATTTAAAATGTAACATTTTCAGTTGCAATTTTGAAGTTGCATTGCTTACTGACAAGTTTTTCTGACTGACTTTTTTCTGAATATTTATTATGATGAACAGCAATCAAAAACGCACTTCAGTTTGACTTGCTTTTTCTGAAAAAAGACTCGTCTAGAAAATCCTTCTTTATTTAAGAATCTTTGGATATTTTGGCTGGAAACAAGACAAAAAATCTAAGTAAGAAAAGCATTTTTTTGCAGTGTGGAATGAATGCAATGGCTGAATGGAAGACATTTAAGCAACCCAATGAACACCAGTGGAAGTTTTTGGAATGAAATGAGCCATAAATTCTCCAGAAACATGATAAAGGGCACTTAAGGACAGAAAAATAGAGAACAAATATTTAAAAAAAAGAACAACAAGTAACAGTCAACAGTAAACTGTTTAAGTTAGCTGCAATGCTTGAGGCAAGAAGTGACAGGAACTAAGATTGATGGATTGTAATTTACTCTTCTATGGTAAATTTGTTTCCAAGCTAGGAATAAATGTAAATATTTGAATGTCTCGCACACTTTATCGAGTGTCAGTTGAATTTCTGCCATGCCCTGCAAGTTTAGACGTTTCTAGTGCTTTTGGAGTCGGTTGCTTCCTGTTTCTATAGCCATGGTTACAGCCAACTAATCCACAGACATTTGTTACAGTGGCGCGTTTTGAACTGCAGGTTGCGGAGGGCAGATTTCTCACACATGGAGAAGGAATTCAGACCATTGAAAGATCCCCGTCCCACACTGTTTTGAGATTAAATACTCAGATATATATATTCAAGTGTGCTCCACATGCTTCGGGCCGCCCTATAGCAAGACTCCCCACATTTTTCAGGCAGGATGGCATGCCAAACTCATCTGCGGTCATCTTCAAAAGAGCCAGACGCCTCCGGCAACACCTCCTTTGTGTTTACGCGCCGCCTGAAACATGTTAAAAGGTTTCATTTCTCATTTAGGGCAAGCATCGTTAGCGTAAGCTGTTTGTAAAATATTCACTCTGCCTTATATTTGGCAGTCAAAGGTCAAGAGGATCCATCAGCAGCAACATGAGGATTATCCCGTTGACATTCCAATTTCTGAGTCTTTTCTCTCTGACTCATGGGAGAAAGGTCTTGCTCTCTGTGCTGGCAAGCCAGGCATCAAGGAGCAATTACTGTCGCATTAGGGATCATCATGACATGCTGCTCAAATACACAGAGAAGCTACTGTTTTCATCTGTTCCTTGAATGCACGTCCATCAGGTAGACACATTTAGCCTGCCTAAAGCCCGCCTGGAGAACTTTGAAGTGCGCTCGTGAGGAACGAAACTCACAGGTGTCCTCTGGTTGAACCTATCGTGAACGATTTAGCACCTCTTGGCGCAATTGCACTTCATTATTCACGTACCCTTCCACTGTCCTTTTAAGAAGAAATATGGCTACGGTATATTCCGTCGATGGGATGTTATCTTTGGCTGGCGGAGAGGAAATGATTTTATCTTCCCTCTTCGTTACATGCTGAAATATTCACTACAAAGCTTTGGCTAATGATTGCCTCTCAATTACGTTGAATTATCGCATGACGTTTTGCAGTTTGTCGGAAATGTTTATAGACGCTTGCGGTTACTGCCACTGGAATCACAAATAAGATGTATGCAATGCAGGATTTATCTGCTTTGCACTTTAAAGATGTTGAAATAATCGCTGCAAATCATTTGCTAATGATTTCTCCGCAGTTACGTTGAATTATTATGTGTTGCATTTTGGAGTTGCATGGAGTTTGATTTGCATTATGCATTTTATCAGAAACCTATGAAAATCTTGCAGTTACTGCCACTGGAAAATAAAGAGTTGCGATTTTGAAGTTGCATTGCTTACTGACAATTTTTGCTTGATGTTTTGACTTTTTTCAGAATATTTATTATGATGAATCGCAAACAATAAGGAAGGATGCTTCAAAACTACGAGAGCCAATCAAAATGACCCTCACAATGGCTGGTGCACTGCCAAAAAATGTTTTTCTTACTTAGATTTTTTTGTCTTGTTTCCAGCCAAAATTTCAAACAGAAAACAAGCTTATTTTTCTTACCCCATTGGCAGCTTATTTTGCTTGTTTCAAGCAAAAACACACTTAATTTTGACTTGTTTTTTCTGAAAACAAGACAATTTTTACTTGTCTAGAAAATCATTCTTGATCTAAGATTTTTTTTTGATATTTTGGCTGGAAACGAGACAAAAAATCTAAGTAAGAAATACATTTTTTGCAGTGTGGAATGAATACAATGGATGAATGGAAGACATTCAAGCAAACCAAGTTTTTTGAATGAAATGAGCCATAAATTCTCTAGAAACTTGATAAGATGTATGCAATGCAGGATTTATCCGCTTTGCACTTTTAATATGTTTAAATAATCGCTACAAATCATTTGCTAATGATTTCTCTGCAGTTACGTTGAATTATTATGGGTTGCATCTTGGAGTTGCATGGAGTTTGGAGCTTCTCAATAACCCTAAGTTGATTTGCATTATGCATTTTGTCAGAAACCTATGAAAATCTTGCAGTTACTGCCACTGGAAAATAAATACATGTGGATAATAATAGAATTGCAAGCTTTTTTTAACCATTTGGTTATGATTGCTTCAGATATGGTGACTTGAAATAATCATTACAAATCATTTGCTAATGATTGCTTTGCAATTACACTGAATTATTATGTCTGAATTATTATTCAGAGTTGCATGTAATTTGGGAACTGGAAGTGCAAAAAGAAGTAATTATCAATGAATTCCTCATTGCAAAGCATTTTCTAACAATGGCTTCTCAGTAAACATAAATTGTGGCTTTGCATTATGCAGTTACTGCCAGTGGAAAATAAAAAAAATGTTCATTATTAATAGAATTACAAGCTTTTTTTATTTTTTAGATAATGATTGCTTCTCAGTTGTGGTGACCTCCCATGTTTTTGTCAGAGTTCCCATACAGGTTTTTACCTGACATGTGTCAAAATTATCACTATAAATCATTTGCTAATGATTTCTTCGCAATTAGCTGAATTAATTTGTTGCATGTTCAGAGTTGCATGGGTTTTGGCAACTGAAAGTGCAGAAATAATTATCGACTTTTTCATTAAATTACATGCTGGATTCCACATTGGAAAGCATTTTCTAACAATGGCTTCTCGATAACCTTACGTTGTGGCTTTGCAATATGCATTTAGTCAGAAACCTATGAAAATATTACAGCTACTGCTACTAAAGTTTAAAAAAGTGCATTATAATAGAATTACAAGCTTTTTAAAATGTTTTTAGTAAAACCATTTGCTAATGATTGCTTTTAAGTTATGGTGACCTCCCATGTTGCATCACAGTATTTGACAAACATTTGTAAACATTTGTACAGAGTTCCTGTACAGGGTTTTACTTGGTGTGTCAAAATAATCACTACAAATAATTTGCTAATAATTTTATCGCAATTACGCTGAATCATTATGTTGCATGTTCGGAGTTGCATGAAATTGGATTTTTTGGCAACTGGAAGTGCAGAAATTATTATCTGACTTTTTCATTAAATTACATGCTGGATTCCTCATTGGAATCCAGCATGCAGAAACCTATGAAAATATGTGACCCTGGACAACAAAACCAGTCATAAGGGTCAATTTTTTGAAATTGAGATTTATACATAATCTGAAAGCTGAAATATGTTTTCCGTTGATGTATGGTTTAGAAGAGGACAATATTTGGCTGAGATACAACTATCTGGAAATCTGAGGGTGCAAAAAAATCTAAATATTAAGAAAATCGCCAAGTTGTCCAAATGTAGTTCTTAGCAATGCATATTACTAATCAAAAATTAAGTTTTGTACCATATATTTATGGTAGAAAATTTACTAAATGTCTTCATGGAACATGATTTTTATTTAATATCCTAATGATTTTTGGCATAAAAGAAAAACTACTTAAGACTGGTTTTGTGGTCCAGGGTCACACCCACACACCCACCCACACACACACACACACACATATATATATATATATGGTATTACAGCATTTATTCAAAATATAAATCTTTTCTAACAATATAAGTCTTTGCTATCACTTTTTTTAACCAATTTGACACATCCTTGCTGAATAAAAGTAATAATTTATTTAAAAAAAAAGAAAGAATAAACATTTTTGAACAGTATATTGTTAGAAAAGACTATTTCAAATGAATGCTATTCTTTTTAACTTTTTATTGATCAAACAATCCTGAAAAAAGTATCACAGGTTTCCAAAAAATATTAAGCAACACAACAGTTTCCAGCACTGATAATAAATCAGCATATTAAAATGATTTCTGAAGGATCATGTGACGCTGAATACTGGAGTAATGATGCTGAAAAATTCAGCTTTGATCATAGAACTAAATTAGAGTTTTTATGTATATTAAAATAGAAGAATTTATGAGCATAACGTCTTTAAAATACAGTAAATCTTACTGATCCCAAACTTTTGACTGGCAGTATATATATCACTACAAAGCATTTGCTAACATTTGAGCTAAAATATCACATCACATTATGCAGGTCATCAGAAACGCCTGCAGACGTGATGCAGTTCCCGCCACTGGAATCGCAAATAAAACTTAAGCAACAATGGACTTATCAGCTTTTCCTTTTTTTCTTCAAGTGAAAGAGCATCGGAATTCTTCACATTCCTGTCAGAGCCGGCTCTGGTAATGGATCTCAAGATGGCAGGTCTGTATTGTAGCAGCTCATCTGAGATGTTCTGGGATAGCTCTCGGCTTACAGGAACCTCCCTGAAAATGGCCTCGGGTGCAGGGATTACCGCTCTTCTGTGTGCGGAACAAAACCCAGGCCGAGTTTCCCCTCTCAGCACCAAATCCCACAATGGGAGTTTACATCATAACCACAAGAAAGAAATGATGTCTTACCAAACAATGCATGTTTATCTGACCCTGGACCTTGCGGGATCGAGCACAAAGTGACTTCTTAGACTTTCGTTAGTTGTGGATGCAACGAGAGAGGATTGAGCGATTAGATGATCATCCTCGGGGGACGACGCGTCAGATGGGTTTTTGTTGAATGAAGAAAGCGAAACGAGCTTTCGCTGCATCACCAACCACCAAGGTTAATGTTTAAAGCGAACTTTAAAGTTAGCAATTAAACACATTGATCCACGATTTCACAGACTCTTTATTCTTCTGCCGCTTTCGGCCTGGGTAATGTTACACAGAAACCGGAACCTGGCGAAAGATACTGGCACTGGAATGGGCTTTTAAAGGTCCTATATTGTCAAAATCGAAATTTCCTGGCTTTTTTCATGATAACTAAGGTCTAGGGGCTAACTACCATGTAAGTTGCAAAAACAGTCAGTCCACAGTAAAATGTATACAGCCTGCATAAAGTAGATGTTCATTTTCACGAGCCGCTGTGACTTCCGTAAAAATGTGACGTCCGATCTACTCTGTCACCGCCTTCAGTCACCACCCAGAGCACCAACCACCGTCCCACCCTCCTTTTGTCAACATCCATTTTATTGCTAAGCAACAACAACACGAAAACATCTTTAGCCTCTTTCACACAGCCATTCTGGAAAATACAGGATAATGTATCCCATGATTTGTTCCGGAATTGTTTGATTTGGTCCATTCACAGTTGTTTTCCGGAATCTGTGCATGCTTTACACACAACTCGTGACGTTTGGATGTGAGGTGTAATGCAACATGTACATTTCACTAAACTTAAACTAACCTGATGAACGATCTGTGCTTCAGTGCTGATAGTGAGGAGCTCCCTGATCGCTGCTTCATTTCACTTTGCACGTATTTTTACATCGTGAAGAGTCGCACGGTAACATGCATCATCACTACAACACTGTCTTTATGGCATTTGGTTCTGGCTTTTGTTCAAACAGCGCTAGTTCCTGTAATTTTCCGGAATCAGCGCGCATTACTAAAGCAACAGTTACATAGCTTACTGCATTCTGTGTTTGAAAAAGAAAAAAACATTAATGATCATTCTGAAATATCCTGTTGAGTATCAGCATGCTAGGCTCTCTCTATGGCTCTGGGCTCGGCTACAGCATACATGACCGTTGTTAACTGTGGTTGGCCTGGCTGTGCGTCACTCAGAAAACAACAGGCCAATCAGAAGAGAGGCTCATGAATATTAATTAGACGGGCCAAAATCGACCTGTTCTTGACAGAGCTCCTAAAAAAGGAGCTGTAAAAGTATATTGAGATGGATTTTGGCACTTATACCACAAATATATATTCTTAAGGACATCAACAACTAAAATAAACTTCCAAATATGTGTACAATATGGGACCTTTAACCAATACAGCACTCGTCGTTTAGTCAGTGGTCACTCGGACTGTGATTTTACCACAGCGGGCCTTGAAACCATTTCCGCGAACACATGGCATCAAGGCTGTCTATGGTAACAATTAAGCCTTTAAAGATGCCTGGACACCCTGAAAAGACAAATTAAAGCCCATCCTTCCTATACACCAACCAGCCCACAATGTCTGGAGCTGGAGACCCCGTCCCAGAGCTTTCATCCCGATCGCTCATCTAGCAGAAATTGATTAAAGGCCCTCTAGATTACTTCCTTTTCACAAAGCTATTATTTTCCAATAACAGGAGTCCAGATTGAAGACTGTTTAACCGTTGTGTCCCTCTGCTCATTCTTATTTGTGTTTTTGTTAGGGGTAAATGAAGCGGCCTCGCTGTTTTTCTCGCTCGTCATCAGGCTCTAATACCGGAGCTGCTCGGGTAACATTAGACGCTTAAACGTCTCTGAGCACCAGACCTGTCACGGCTCTGAGTGAAACCAGTCACCCTCCAGACCTCGGCACAAAGGGCCCGGGTCACAAAAGGTTCTCTGAGAGAGTCTACTGTTGTATTTAAATGCTTTTGAAGTCACAAACAACAGAGTTCATCTGGATAATAGTGGTCCTTCGTGACTTTGACCTCTCTGGGACGAGATTCCCCCATGACTGTAAGGCTTCCTTTCTTCCTACCGCTCCACTCATCACCTGCGAGTCATGCTATCCCTTCCGGGGGTCATCGACAGGGTTAGTGGGGTTAAAGGATCAATGCAATTTCTGCTGCCCTTAACAATGGAAGCAGACTTGCCGTTCAGGGATTAAAAATGTGGAAGTGAAACAGACTAACTAGACTATTAGCACTAGATTAGTCTGGCAACTAAGGGAAAAGCTGGCTGCCTAAGAAAAGAAATAAAGAGGATTATGATGGTGAAGCAACATTTCAAGTTCTTGTTATGGTTTTTCAAAACAGGCATGTTAGGAATAGGAATACGTCATGCTTTCTGCTTAAAGGAATAGTTCACTCAAAAATGACAATTCTGTCTTTAATTGTTCCAAAACTGTATTACATTCTTTCGTCTGTGGAACACAAAAGGTCGGTTTTTGAAGGATATCCTGGCAGTTAAAAAAACAACAACATAAAAGTGGTTGTGCACTATATGCGTATGATAGTTTGTGAAATTAAGTCATTATTTTTTGAAATTCTTATATATTAGTACTATTAAATCGATTAATCGTGATTAATTGCATTTGAAATAGAAGTTTGTTTACATAATATATGCGTGTGTACACTATGTATATTTAAACACATATGTAAAAACACTTATATTGTGGATGTGATTTTTTCGAATTGACAGTAGATGTAAACAATTGAAAATATTAAATTAAATAAATGAAAATATTAAAATGAAATATAATAAATAATTTAGTGCTGGGCAAAGATTAATCGCATCCAAAAGAAAAGTTTCTGTTTATATAATATATGTGTGTGGACTGTATATTTATTATGTATATATAAGTCACACACATACAGTATATATATTGAAGATATATATATTCATAATTTTTTTAAATATATACACATAACATTTTTATTATACATATACTTGCATGTGTCTGTATTTATATATACATAATACATATACACAGTACCCACACATATATTATGTACACAGAAACTTTTATTTTGGATGTGATTAATCGCGATTAATCGTTGCCCTGCACTAAAAGAAATAATAAATGATAATAACAACAATATGAGCTTTAAATCTGCCCTTGATCTTCTTGGAAAGTTCATTATTTATTTTATAATTTAGTCATCACTCAATCAAAAAAACTGCTATCTGTGGTAAATGGATTGAATCAGTGAATCATGAATCATTCTTAATGAATTGTTCGCAAAAAATATCTAAATGATGCACAAAACAGATTGATTTATCTCTCAAGTTCAACTCAGTGATTCAATCCAGTCACAATGTTTAACAGCCCAACAGAGGTCAAGATTATGATTAAGATTATGATTCTGGTCTGTTTACAACACAAAGGCATTGTATGTCTTCAGGAGCAATGGAATATATTCCACAATTCTTGTTTTGGTGCTTTTGGATTTTTGATTTTCAAAAATGCCAGTCCACGTTCATTATAATTGCACAGAAAAATGCCCAGCATGTTCTTAAAACTGTCTCCTTTTTATGTTCCACAGAAGTAAATGTAAATTTTTGAGTGCACTAATCTTTAAGAATGAAGTTGAAAAGGTGGAAAAACAGCTGGCAGACATAAAAGATGAAGATAAAGAGAAATGGGACACTTTGATTTTTAAGAGGAACACCAGAAGAACGCTTGTCCTTTCAGAGTGTGCTTAGCAAACAGGATGTTCCACCGCTAAAAATACAGCAGTTATCCAAAACACCTGAAACACCTGCTTTTATCTGGGCTCGGTATCGGAACAAGAACATATTTTCCATTCTTGTTCACTTGTGTATGGCAACTTCAACCCATTCAAGTCTCACTTCGGCAACATGAGACGTCTGACAAAAACGACTGCGCATGAAACATCGACCTCAAAAGAGGGGGAAGTCCGCTTGGGGAGAAAAAACAATATGCTTACAAATGGTTTTGCCAAGAAAGCATTACAGTACATACGCACATGCAGGTGGTCCCAGACATGCTACACAAACAGACGCGTTTGATCGGACAGCATCTTCCCTGGTGGCTTTAGTGATTAATCTGATGGTGACTGACTTTTATCTGGAAACACCTCACTGTTTGGAGACAAGTAAGAGCAGGTGCTGTTATGTCTCATGTTGTAGGCCTTTATTCTCCTCGGTTCAAGAGCGCTGTGGAGGATTGTAGGGGTCAAAGAAGATGTTTAGAAAAATAAAAACAATCACACAATTTACCATACTTGTGCGCTTGAGCGTACTAATCACTTCAATGCAATTTCTTGACACTCCTTAAAACAAAGGTGTTTCAAAAGGGGGTTTTCACAGCAGTGCCATAGAAGAACTATTTTGGGTTCCTCAGAGAACCTTTCAGTCAATAGATCTTCAAAGAACAATTTTTTCTTGGTGTGAAGAACCAGGCGAAACCAAGAGTTTACCATTCACTCAATGTTTATATGCATAGCAGTTTCTCTAATTGCATGTAGGTTTATTTCTTAATCAAATTAGAGCATTTTTTTTGAAAGTCTAACTGATTAGAAGGATACCACCATTGGTATCTGAACCATTTATGTTCTGAACCATTTATGCTCAAAAGTTAAATACTGTATAAAAGTGTGAGTTACAAGTGAGACGCCATGGACCGTTGGCTGAATGCCTGATATATATGTGACCCTGGACCACAAAACCAGTCATAAGGGTACATTTTTTTACAATTGAAATTTATACAACATCTGAAAGCTGCATAAATAAGCTTTCCATTGATGTATGGTTTGTTAGGATAGGACAGTATTTAGTCGGGATACAACTATTTGAAAATCTGGAAACTAAGGGTTCAAAAAAATTTAAATATTGAGAAAATCGCCTTTAAAGTTGTCCAAATGACGTTCTTAGCAATGCATATTGCGAATCAAAATTGAGTTTTGATGTATTTACACTAGGAAATTTACAAAATTGCTACGAATATACATTGTGGTCCAGGGTCACAAATGGCACACAAAATTGGAAGCACTTCAGGAGTTTCAAAGTCATCAGCAGGAAACACAAAAGATGGCATGATGCCAAACCCCCTCACAAAAGAAGAAAGGCATCATGCTTACGACAATGAGTGCTTATCAAGATCAACTAAACACTGGATTTTCAAAAGTATGTGAATAAGTTTGCACAAAGATGTTTTAAAATATGTCCAAGAGTTTTACTCACCGGACTGCTATTGTGGGGACATTTCATGACGTGCCACAAAATGAAATCTGATTGGTTGTTTTACCTGGCCACTTGGGCAGTCCTTGCCCATTCAAAGCAGTCAAGGTTCCCAGATCTTCTGCCGTCAGTCTGAGGGTCTGGTTATGTAAGACTACAAGTTAGATATTCAGTCAGATATTCTGCATACATTTCAGCTTTATTGTTTCCACCAATAAAGTCTTATTTTAATAACATGGAACTATGTGATTTGAGTGATTTTTGCACAAAAGAGAAGACTTTCTCCATGACAATGTCAAAGGTTCTTCTTGGAACCATCAACACCAATAAAGAACCTTTACCTTTCTTACTTCTTGTATTTGAAATTAAAACTTTTGTATCGAGACACATTCCTGTTTATACCTGGTGTTTTAATGGCTCTATTTTGTTGATTTCTGACCACTTTCCTGATTTCTTTTGAGGTGAGGGTCTACCCAGCAGACACTGGACGTCAATATAACATCACAACCAGACAAAATCAGGTTGACATTAGTATTTGACATCAATTTGACGTTGACTTAACTTTGGATTTTAATTAAACAATTTAAAGCTGCATTTTGGAAATTCAACCTCGCAGGCACCAATGAAGTCCTCTATATGGAGAGAAATCCTGAAATGTTGTCCTCAAAAAACAATTTCTTTATGACTGAAGAAAGAAAGACACGAAACATCTTAGATGACAAGGGGGTGAGTAAATATTCTGTAAATTTTTGTTCTGGAAGTGAACTTCTCCTTTAAGTCATTAGGCAAAGAGGAGGTGATCTTTAGCGGCTACACTATGAAAGCATGAAATGAGTTTTTGACTTTTGTCCACTTATGATCAGATCACCAAAAATCTTTCATCATCAATTCGAGCGTCAAAAGAACGAGCATGTTTTAACGAGGAACCACAGCGTACTTTTTGACAGAGGGGAACAAAGCTGGCTTTTGTGAGCCTGTTCTGGGAGGCCAGTAGCTCTTGTCATGTACATGTGAAATTAATTACGAGGAAATACTAAAACACTTGGGTGGAAATTGCTTTTCACCAGATGTTCCGCATGTGAGGATCAATTTAGTATTCTTAGCAAAGCGAAATGACTCCATAAGTTTGATTCTGGCCCCTTTGATGAAAGCCAATCTGTCACTCAAGGCACGTAAAAAAGGAGCTGAACTTCTATGCTACTGTTTGTTCCACTTTATGGAGCCTGAGGTAATATGATTACTTAACCAGGTTAGGAAAATAGAATGTTTCGTTCTTAGGTAGAATTTGACATAATGACAAGGGGGCCCAGTCTTTCTCAATGATCCATACACAAACCAAACGAGAGGGCCTTGGTTCTCAGCGACGGGAACAGGGGCCAAAAGAATCAAAGATGAATTACGGCCTTTATATGAGATAACTGTGCGATCTGAGAATTAATTACCCGTCTTATTTACTTTTAAATAGGACTTCTGTCTCCTCTCATTGAGTTTCTCTTCTGTCTTCAGGAAACACTGCATGGCTCACATCCACGTTAGCTGATCTACAGGCAGTCCTGTAATGCAGAATATTGAATTAACTTTGGGAACACTGACTTTGAGCCAGATTTAGATTTTAATGAATAAAGTCCTGCTAGCGTTCGCTCTGTAATGCTTCATGGGACTTCTGGCTGATTAATAGTGTTGGCACAATGCAGAGAAATGAGGCGCAGATTACGCACTCCATCTTTTAAAATAATGCGTTTGCTGAACTCCGTAATCTCAATTGTTTCTCCTACTGCACTCTTGCTTAAATGCAAACAAGTTTCAGTAAAGACTTTCATAATGTAATAAGAAAACCTTTCTAATCTATTCAGTATCACTTTTCCAAAAACAGTTTTCGAGCAGCAAATCAACATATTAGAGTGATTTCTGTAGGATCGTGTGACACTAAAGACTGGAGTAATGATGCTGAAAATTCAGCTTTGTATCACAGGAATAAATTAGAATTTAAAATATATTAAAATAGAAAACAGTTAACAAATGAGCATTCGAGGCAAGCTGACGATTAAAACAGCAGGCAAGAGGGCAGCACGGTGAATAAACTTTTGAAGTATGTGACTATCACAGTGTTTTTACAGTATAACCATAACATGTGTTTGCTTGAGACCAGCGTAACAGAATCACTTCCCAACCTTGTCTGTCCAAAGTTTTAAACAATCTTACAACCCATGTCATGATCAGCTAAAAACAATAAACCTGGTTACTTACACTTGATATTTGGTCAAGGATACAAGGAAGGAACATGATGTAGCAATTTGTCTATGTTTGGAATAGAATACTAGCATACTACTCATAGTATGCAGTATATAGTAGTCAACATTTGAAGTAGATCAAAAAAGTTCATCAAAGTTGTCCTAAGACAAGAAGGGGTATTGTTTTGGTTTTAGGACAACTTTGATTAAAGGTTTTGATCCACTTTAAATGCTGACTACTGTATATCCAATACAAATCATTGCGTAGTATGCAGTAAGTATAGGATATTAGTATTTATAATGTTTGTTTACATAGGGAAACATGCATAACAGACAATCATCCACATTAAGCAGTCATAATATACATGCTTTAATAAAGAAAGAAAGTGTATGACTGTAAATACATGTCCACTGAGGGACAGTGAAAATTATTTTTCACGCTCGAAAACTCACGAAATTTCGCACACACCCCAGAAGTGGCGAAAATTTACAGACTCGATAGCGCCACCTATTCACGTTCAATGAAGTGCCCCTGCCGCTACATTTCACGTACATGTACGAAAATGGGTACACACATGTAACACTCCAAAATCTACAAGAAAGTCTCTTGGAGCAAAATCCGAAACCCAACAGGAAGGTAGATATTCTGAATTATCTCAGCAAATTTTGTGTCGTTTTTGCTATTTTCAGGTGTTGTATTTTAACAAACTCCTCCTAGAGATTTATTCAGATCAACACCAAATTTAGTGCAATCTAAAGCCCTTTGTGACATTAAATTGCAAAGATCTTTTCATTGAAGGGTGTGTCAAATTTCAATGTTTCACCATGAAGCAGGAAGTTGTAACTCAGCCATACAATGTCTGATCTGCCCCAAACTTCACATATTTAATAAGACTCCTGACCTGAAGAGATCTACATTCCCATAGTCATAGTCATAGCGCTACCTGCTGGCAACACGAAGTTACTCTGTAATGTACTCCTCCTAGAGATTTAATGACATCAACATTATAATTGGTCAGTCTAATCTAAAGGCCTATGTGATGTTAAATTGTGAAGATCTTGAGTGTTCGTTAAAGGGTGTGTCCACGGTGGTGTGGCAAAGTTTAATGTTTCGCCATGGGAATAGAAGCCATACATTGTCTGATCTGTCCCAAACTTCACATGTTCGATAAGAGTCATTGCCAGAACACATCTAAAGGCAGATATTCAGTTATAATCATAGCACCACCAGTAGGCAACAGGATACGTCATGCTTTGCACTAACTCAAATATACCATGTTCAATCTGTACCAAACTTCATATGATAAAAGTGCTGGCCTGAAGACATCTATGTGCCAATATCTAGTTATAGTCATAGTGCCACCAGCTGGCAGCAGGAAGTTTGGCACATATAAATGACTTTGATATATTGATATATTTTCCACTATAAATGCATATTGCTCACCGTTCGCTATTTTCCTAAAGCCTGGGTTCGAGGGCCCCTTCAGCGCTGCTTGTAGCTTTAATCTCTTGTAATCAATTGCATACCACAAATGCTATCCATAGACGTTAAGTTGTAAATAACTTGGAATATTCCTTTAACTGATTTTATCACTATATTCTTAAGACAGATGCAGAAACATTGTCACGGAGGTGAGCAGGAGTGTGCAGCTATGTTCAGAATAGCATACTACTCATACTACTTTAGCAGTATACAGTATGCATACGTAGTATGGATATTTTATGTATGCAAGCAATTTTTAGCTGACCGACTATATACATTTACCAAAATATGAAGTGTACAATAAAGCACACTTCTGAAATACTATATTGCACAATGTAATGCATTTAAATTGACTTTCTAGTTTAGTGTTGAACATTAGTATGCTGATTATTTGAGTAGATTAAATTGTATTAAATATGCAATGTAATCGTTTGCATGCCACAAATGCTATCCATAGACATTACATTAAAAATAATCTGGAATATTTTTTTTTTCTGCATTTTTTTAAGACGTTGAACCATTTCTACAAAACATTTCTAAGCAGGAATGTATGGCTATATTCATAATTGCAGTGTTCAGTATTCACATTTTCTGTATGCATGGAATATTCCAAGTATGCAATAAAAAACAAAAAACATATTCCACAATGCAATTCACTCAAATTAGCTATCTATTTCGAGTTTGATAAATATTTACATCTCTATTTTGACTGGACTGCATTTTTAGACATCAAAATTGTATTAAAAATGCAAAATAAGCATATTTATTTCAAAGTGACATGGTCATGTGACAACAGTGTAGCACACAACTGTTTGAAATGTTTCTGCACGCCTGTTTCACTGACTATTTTTTAATAGCGTACATATTATTCTACTCAGAAATCAGTACAAAGCAAGTCACTTACTGAACATGGCCTCTTCCTGTTTCCTCTGTAAGGTGGTCTCTGAACATCAGGTGGAAGGGGTACCAGCAGATTCAGGGAGGTCTTCGAACCCGGATCAAAGAGGTGTGTTTTTGAGCATCTGGGGTTTGTTTACGACAATGTTAGTGGCACATCGTGGTAATGGAGTGTATGACGAGAGAGAGAGACAGAGAGAGAGAGAGTTAAGGAAAGAGAAACAGCGAATTACAGGCACACTGTTTACCCATGCGGATGAATAGACATCAGCCGCTATTTGATTCTCTGCTGTAATTTAAGGCAGTGTTTGATCCAGCTGATTATTCTCTACACTTTGTGAACCCAGAGCAGTTTTTCACAGAGATAAATAGAGCAAACAGGCAATTAAATCACATGACCTGAGAGGGTTGGAAACTGCATACTGATTCTTATTTACTTAATGTGAATTCTGTTTTCATTTACTGTCTTACTTCTGTGGAAATTCTGAATAATGTGCTAGACTCTCTTTTCAATGAAAACCACAAAAAAAAAAAAAAAAAAATTGCCAATATGACTATATGATATACATTTGATATTGTCATTATATAAAGTGAAATCAGGTAAATTATGACTGAAAAAATTGTCCCAGTTACTCTGAATTCAACCCTATGTGTATATACATATAATATTATAAAGTATTATATAGTAATAATAACTATTATTGTTTTTCTTTACATTTTTTACATCAGTCGCTCACCAAGACTGCATTTATTTGATCAAAATACTGTAAAAATCACAATATTGTGATTTTTTTTTTATTTGAAAATAATGGTTTTCTACTGTAATATTTAAAAAAAAAATTATTCCTACTGTAATATTTATTTATTCCTGTGATTGAAAAATGCTGAATTTTCACCACCATTATTCCAGTTTTCAGTGTCACATGATCTGTCAGAAATCATTCAATAAACATTTTTATTGTTATTAATGCTAAAACCAGCATTCATTTAAAATAGGAATTTCTTTTAAAAATTATAAATATCTTTACTGTCACTTTTGATCCATTCAATTTCCATTAAATTAGTGTGGCTTTTTTCTTAGGGTGAACTATATTCTTAATAGAAGGCCGGGTTTTGGTCTATTATTAGAAGCCAAAGTTTTCAAGGCCCATGACTCAAGTCCCATTCTTTCCTGGGAATGCAACTACACAATATCTGAAAGTATAGACACACTTTCATGAGGCAGATTAAATGAAACTGTTAAATTCCTTCAGCCAGTCGTTATGAAAACATCGCAATCCAGGGTTATGTCAATATCAGCTACGATGCAGAAAAAGACAAGCGCAGGCATTTAGTTAAGTGTTGATAAGTGCACAATCGCATCTAGCAAAATACACAGTTGAACATGAGGATCCCGTACCGTGCCACAAGAGGCGTGCTCAGTTAAATGTTTACACAGCTGCTCTCAAGATTATTATTATTGTGAAACCACACACTTTTAATGTTGCTGTGTGGATGCCAAGACGTGTCTGCTCTTTACCTCCCTTCTGAGCACTTCCAACTCCTCTCCATACTGCATAGAGCTCAAAGTGACAGATTCATAGGAGATTCGGTGAACGTTCGGCCATTATATCGCACATGTCTCCGGCCGTGTTTTAGAAAGATAAATAAAGAAGTTGTTGCTGATTTTACGAAAGAAAAACGTCTGCCGTCTACACCTTACTGGGCCCTGTGTTTTTTAACCTTTCTACAAATACTTGGCATGCTCTAACTGTACAGAGACACTGGTTTTAAAGGGATAGTTCATCCAGAAATCTGGTTAAAAAAAGCCCTGTTTGACCCCAAAGAAGAAGTTTGTCTGGGCTGTTTTTTTCCACAAAATTAAAGTGGTTGGGTACTAAAGACTGTCAAGCTCTACAACAGAGAAAAAAAGCACCATAAAAAGCACCTTAAAAGTAGTTCATTTCATAAAATGTTCAGTATGAGGCTGAATTGATAAATAATTAGGATACTAGTATTGCAATATTTTCTGTAAAGCTACTTTGAAACAATGTACATATGTGTAAAACATGAAGTTTGCGTCACGCCACATGATTAAAAAAAGTTAATCACAACTTTTTAATTGCAAAATATAAACTCAAAACTGCAAAAGATGTCTGAATTGTGAGAAATAAAATCGCAATTGCAAGAAAAAAGAACTGTGAGATTGTTGCAATCACCTTTTTTAAAATCGCGAGTTATAAAGTCAGAATTGTATGATATGAACTTGCAATTGCGTTATAAAGTCAGATTTGCGAGACATAAACGCAATTCTAAGAAATAAAGTTAGAATTGTGAGATATGAACTCGCAATTCTCAGAAATAAAGTCAGAATTGCATAATATAAACTCACAATTGTGTATTATATAGTCAGATTTGCGAGATACAAACTTGCAGTTCATTGAAATAAAGTCAGAATTGCGTGATATAAACTTGCAACTGTGTATTATATAGTCAGATTTGCGAGATATAAACGCAATTCTGAGAAATAAAGTTAGAATTGCAAGATATAAACTTGCAGTTCTTTGAAATAAAGTCAGAATTGCGTGGTATAAACTTGCAATTCTGACTTTTTTAGAATTGCAAGTTTATATCTTGTTTACATCTCACAATTCTGACTGTTAACACAAAATTGTGAGTTTTAGAATTGTCAGAATTCAGTTGTGAGATAAATTACTTTCATTTTAACAAACAAAAAAAAAACGAATTGCAAATAGCAAAAAAAGTCAAAATTGTGAGATTTTGAATTGTGAAATGCAATATTGTAATTGTTTTTTTTTATTTTTAATCCGTGGCAGAAGCAGGTTACTGTTTTGCTATTTGCGTATTATTTAGTGCAAAACTTGCCTTGAAAAGTCTTTGACAGCTGTAGTCGCCATTCACTTTCATTGAAAAGAGCAGTTTGGACATCCTGTAAAAAAATAAAGCAACAAAATTGGTGAGTAACTAACAACATTAGTGTATTTTTGGGTGAGCTGTCCCTTTAAGATCTCAGTTTAGAGTGTCACTTGCTTGATTTTTGTGTTTAAGCCCTCTAGCCCCAAAGCGTTGACATGTTTTTGTACCATTAGGGGTGAGCGGAAGGGCAGAAATAGATTTGGACAAAACGGAGCGTTCTAAACTCGGAAATACTTGACAATCATGCCTTTAACAAGTCCATCTGAGGTATGGGACCTACTTGTAAAGATTCGATGTAAATTGTGTATCTTTCCGTGAAATAACACAAGCCTCTCACATGAACTCTCCCCATTTTGTTTGACGTGTACCCAAATGCAGTGTTTAGGTTTGTCTATCTTTGGTATGTGCACTTAAGGTTGCCTCTCAAGTGTAAACCTGCAGGCCAGGAGACACAACCCACCATCAGATGCCTCCAAATATCCCTCTGTGCAGACGTGGTGTCAGTCAGCCGAGCTCAAGTGTCTGTTCAAGACTTTGTCAGAGTAGAGAGGAAAGATTAATGTCTTGTTTTCTCTACTTGTCAGATGATATATGTGGAATAGGTACGAAGTAGGCTGCCCATTTCGAGGTCACGTCTAACCGTAAGCAGAAAATTATATTTGCTGAGGAAAAAAACAACATTTGGCCTTTCCTGAGAAACTCCAACGGACGCGTTGCGGAACGGCGGGGAACATAACCAGCCACGTCCGCTACTGCGCAGACTCCGTTGCATTTCCTTTCAACCGCCACTTTGACGAACGTCGAACGCGACGCTTCTTTCCGTCGCAGCGTGGCTGATCGGTAGCCGCGTTTTCCGTAATTGACATTTAATTTGCCACTGCATCCATTAATCTAAATGAGCCCCCTCAGGATGGGGGTTTTTAAAGGTTTCTGCTGCTATGTATAGCTGGAGCTTCTTATGTCTGCGGAGGAGTCTATAAACAGCTGCATGTGCTTAAGCGGAGAAATGTAAATCTTGACACGGGATGTTTATGCAGCCCAAGCTTCTAATCATGCGAACGTATAATTCAGTGACATGTGGTGTCTTTACGAGACCAGTTTGATTCAAAGGGCAGATCCCTGTATTTACCAGTCTCTCTCTGAACCCTGAGCGCGTTATATCTCTCATCTCAACTCTTCAGATCTACTTAAGTTTTTTTGTAGTGGTAGGAAACTCTCTATGGATCTTGGAATAGATTGCCAAAAATTAAAATGAATTATATTTTCCATATAAAGTTATTCATTAAAAAACACTATTTACTCACCATCAATGACATTTCAATCTGACCAAGTTGATCAACCTCCAAAAAGGATGAAAAAGCTGCCATTAAAACTCCATACAACTTATGCGCTATATTGCAAACTTCTGAATTCATATTATAGACTGAAACTTACATTATTTACTGTATTTTTTCTCGCAATTGCAAGTTTACATCTCACGATTCTGACGTCAGAGAAAAACACATCAGAATTCTGATATAAACTTGCAATTGTGTTATAAAGTCAGATCTGTGAGATATAAACATGCAGTTCTAAGAAAAAAAATAGAATTGTGAAATATAAACTTGCAATTCTGAGAAATAAAGTCAGAATTGTGTGATATAAACTCTCAATTGTGTGTTATAAAGTCAGATTTGTGAGATAAACATGCAATTCTGATAAAGTAAGAATTGCAAGATATAAACACTCAATTTTGACATCTCACAGTTCTGACTTTATAACATATGTTTTTCTCTGATGTCAGAATTGTGATATAATTTTATGAGAAATAAAGTCGAAATTGCGAGTTATAAAATCAGAATTGCGTGATATAAACTTGAATTGCATTTAAGTCAGATTTGTGAGATATAAACCTGCAATTCTGAAAAATAGTCAGAATTGTGTGATATAAACATGCAGTGCTGAGAAATAAAGTCAAAATTGCAAGATATAAACACGCAATTCTGATAAAGTCATAATTGTGAGATATAAAGTCAGAATTTCACTATATAAACTTGCAATTGCGTGTTGTAACTTTAGATTTGTGACATATAAACCTGCAATTCTGAGAAATAAAGTCAGAATTGTGATAAAACTTGCAATTGCGTGTTGTAAAGTTAGATTTGTGACATATAAATCTGCAATTCTAAGAAATCAAGTCAGAATTGTGTGATATAAACTCGCAATTGTGTGTTATAAAGTCAGATTTGTGAGATAAACACAGTTCTAACAAAGTAAGAATTTAGAAATAAATAACTTTTTTTCAGAATTACAGGTTTATTTCTTGTTTACATCTCACAGTTCTGTCTTTATTACATAAGTTTTTCTCTGATGTCAGAATTGTGATATAATTTTATGAGAAATAAAGTCGAGTCATAAAATCAGAATTGCTTAATTTAAACTTGAATTGCATTTAATAAAGTCAGATTTGCCAGATATAAACCTGCAATTCTGAGAAATAAAGTCAGAATTGTGATAAAACTCGCAATTACGTGTTGTAAAGTCAGATTTGTGACATAAATCTGCAATTCTGAGAAATAAAGTCAGAATTGTGCGATACAAACTCGCAATTGTGTGTTATAAAGTCAGATTGGTGAGATAAACACAATTCTAAGAAAGTAAGAATTGCAAGATATAAACACTCAATTTGGACTTTTTTTCCAGAATTACAGGTTTATTTCTTGTTTACATCTCACAGTTCTGTCTTTATTACATAAGTTTTTCTCTGATGTCAGAATTGTGATATAAACTTGCAATTCTGAGAAATAAAGTCAAAATTGCGAGTTATAAAGTCAGAATTGCGTGGTATAAACTTGCAATTGCATTTTATAAAGACATAAACATGCAATTCTGAGAAATCAAGTCAGAATTGAATGATATAAACCTGCAATTGCATGTTAAAGTCAGATTTGCGAGATTTAAACCTGCAATTCTTAGAGACAAAGTCAGAATTGTGTGATATAAACTCACAATTGCGTGTTTTAAAGTCAGATTTGTGAGATATAAATCTGCAGTTCTGAGAAATAAAGTAAAAATTGCATGATATAAACTTGCATTTGTGTGTTATAATGTCAGTTTTGTGAGATATAAACACAATTCTGATAAATAAAGTATGAAATGCGAGATACAAACTCTCAATTCTGACTTTTTTTTTTCTGGAATTGCAAGTTTATATCATATTTACACATTTAAGTCTGACGTCCGAGAAAAATGTCAGGATTGTGAGATATAAACGTGCAATTCCGAAAAATAAAGTCAGAATTGCGAGACATTAAGTCAGAATTGCGTGATATAAACTCGCAATTGCATCTTATAAAATCAGATTTGTCAGATATAAACTCGCAATTCTAAGAAATAAAGTCAGAATTGTGAGATATAAACCCTCAATTCTGACTTTTGTCTAGTTTATATCTTGTTTTCATCTCACAATTCTGACGTCAGACAAAAACATCAGAATTGTGAGATATAAACTTACAATTCTTAGAAATAAAGCCAGACTTGTGTGATATAAACTTGCATTTGCATATTATAAAGTCAGATTTGTGAGATATAAATGCAATTCTGATACAGTAAAAATTACAAGATATGAATTCTCAATTCTGACTTTTTTCTATAATTGCGAATTTATATCTAGTTTACATTTCGCAATTCAGACTTTATAACACAGAATTGTGCATTTCAGATTTCTCAGAATTCTGAGAAAAAGGTTGAGATAATATACTTTGTTTAATGGTTTTATTCAGTGATGGAAACGGGCATCCATAGTGTTGTTTGGTCTTGAAACACAAATGACCAAATTTACCATTATTGTCCGACCTGAATCATATTGCCAGTATATATGAAAGCAATGACAGAAAGGAAGCTATTCATTTAAAAAAAATGACTTGGCTTATGGTCTACTGCTCACACAAAACTACCACATGACTTCAAAAGACTTCAAATGCATCACGTGAGTCATATGGACCACTTTTATTACTTTTATGGAGCTTTTTTGGCCTTGACAGATGTGGTCACTATGAAGTGACGCATGGTAATGGCTGCATAATGATTTGTCAAGAAAATTCTAGTTTTGCACTCCAATGAAAAGAAATAACATTTAGGTTTAGAAATACATGATGAAATAATGACAGAATTCCATTCCCATTCCTTTAAAGGTTTCAAAGAGCACCGCCTCATGCTGTTTAAGTGTGAAGACAGCTACAAAACCCTTTTTACTCCAACATTATAAAATTGCCTTCTCTATAAAACATTTAAACGTAATACGTCTTCTTGGAAGTAAGTAAAACTGTGATGAAAGCCTGTGTCTAACCTACACCTGTTTAATAATTAGCTTGAACTTTACTACAACCTGTCTTCTGTTCTTAGACAGTCCGTTATTATCTATTTTAATATTTCTGTAATTGCTGTCTTGTCCTAGGATTTCAAGTGCTAAATATAGCACTATATAGTCCAGTAAACCCATACCTAGAGTGTGTCTATAACTCAGAGAACTTCAGCCTGAAAAGCAAAGTATATATGTTTATATCCTAGATCAATATTATGAAACTGGTTACTGGTTTGTGTATATATATATCTATCAGTAGAGTATGAATACTTTTATTCAGCAAAGGCACATCACAAAGACATTACTTTGAAGAAATGCTATTCTTTTGAACTTTATATTTGTCAAAGAATCTTGAAAAAAGCAAAAATATAAAGCACAACTATTTCTTGAGCAGCAAACCAGCATATCAGAATGAGTATCATAGAAATAATTACATTTTAAAATATTCTATTAGTAGTATAATTGATACAGGTGATGCAAGCATTTATTTTCATTCACTATTTTCATGCATATGTAAATCATTCACAAAAAGACTTTGATTTTTAGCTTTATGCAAGATGAAAACAACAATGGCACATTGTCGTCTTTGCTTGAAATGGCCAGTGGGGTCCTAACCATCATTAAGACTCATGGTGGTGGTCCAGGTCAGATTTTTAAGGGAAGCAAAGACACGCTTGTCCGATGAACAATGGAATGTGTAGTGTAGCATTCTGCCAAACAACTGTTAGCACAATGTAAGGGGCTCAATCTGCAGAGTCATCTCCATGCCTTTTCCCAGACAGACCCATGGAATGTAGGTGATGACAGAAGCCTCACTCAGCTCGGATGGAGGACAGAGGAGAGACGCTCTGGCACTTTGATGCTCCTTAATGATGGCTGCTCTTCATCGGTTAGCCGGAGCGCTCAATAACATGCTGCTTGATTCATCCATGCAGACAGATGACTGACAAAACCCCATGTTCTACACTCACGGAGGTTTGGGATGGAGTCAAGAGGATTTGTGGGCGGAATTCTCAGATTTCGTTCTGCATGCAGCTTTGTGCATATTGAAATAGCTGTGATGGTTAGGAAACCGAAATTCTTTGACTGTTGTTCTGAGTTTGGGGTTGCCAGGCTTAAATTGTCTGGGATTTATTTAAGGTCAGAAAGAAAGTGACCAACAGCCAGTAAATAAAACGTCTAAGAGCTGAATGCACCCTATGCATACACTCCACCAAGATTACACTCTAAAAAATGCTGGGTTGTTTCAAACCAACTTTCGGTCAAATATGTTGGGTTAAACTTTTGCATTAATTTTTTAACACAAAAGTTGGGTTAGTCTATATTTGACCCGAAGTTGAGTGTATACTGGAGTTTAAGAAAATGCTATTTCAGTCTTTCCATATCTAAATTTCACATTTGATTCAATGCTTGCCATTATTTGTAATTTATTAGTAAAAAAATACTTAAGTATAATGTATTTATATTGCTAAATAAACCCAAAATAAACCATATTTAAAAAAAACGGCAATATTGCAATCGGCCAATGGAAGACAAAGGGTGTTAAGGAAAGTTTTTTGAAAAATAATTCTTTCAATTTCATTTGGTGATCTCTAGTGGCTGAAAAAGTAACAATCAATCAATTAAATATATATGTTCAATAAAATCAATCAAATTATATTTATATCCATACACTGATGGCACTGTCTTCTATGCTCTCCAAAGCTGCATTTATTTGATCAAAAATGTATTTCCACAAACTATGAAGCAGCACAACTGTTTTTGACATTGATAATGATATAAAATGCTTCTTGAGTAGCAAATCAGCATCTTAAAGTGATTTCGGCAGGATCATGTGATACTGAAATCTGGAGTAATGATGCTGAAAATTCAGCTTTGCATCACAGGAATAAATTACATTTTAAGATATATTACAATAGAAAACATTTGTTTTAAATTTGAATAATATTTCATTGTTTTGCTGTATTTTTAAACAAATAATTTCAGCTATAATCAGCAAAATTTTGGCCACCAATCTCCCATTACACTTAAAAATAAAGGTTTTTGTGGTGATGAAATTAAAGAACCGTTTCTGGTTCCCCAAAGAACCTTTCAGTGGAATATTTTAAAAATCTAAAGTATCGTTTTTGACTATAAAGAACTTTTTTTGCATTTGAAAGGTTCCATGGATGTTCAAGGTTCTTCATGGAACCATCAATGCCAATAAAGTACCTTTAATTTTAAGGGTGTAGTTGAAAAACTTTAAGGGTTGCTTCAGCATCAATAAGCTTCATCTTTGACTTACCAGACCAATGCAACAACTTCCAGCATGTGGCTCCAAACATAGAAATGATCTTTAAAGTCTGATGCAGGAAAAGTCAGAGGTCATTGCTCCTCCCAGCCACGGATCAAAGATTCTGCAAAGCCCCTGCAAGCATAAGCACAATATTTCATACAGGTCAATTCTTCATTTGCCATTTAAATGAGTGACATTATTCCCAGTAAACAAGCATCAGAGCGGAATTTTTACCCACAGGCTGCGGCCATTTGGAGAACCGAGCAGATAACTTTGAGCAAATAATGAGATGGAATTTAAAAGATAACATTTCATCCAATCAGAGAATAATTAGATCAACCGTCAATTCATTAGATAAAGACTTTAGGTTTTTTAATGGGGCAAAACTGAAGCACACAAACACCTCCCTCCACACCAGCAGACCTCGTGGACACAATCTCCTCGCCTGGGTTCAGCCCACACCGGTAGACAATAAGACAAAGATAAACATTCTTTTCACTCTCCGCGGTCCTCTTGTTTTGAGTAATTAAGGCTACTTAACATGCATTGTGAAGTGTTATCCCTGAATCTAAAGCACCTTTGGCCAATGCAGAGCTTAGAGCACTATGTTCATGACCTACTGTTTAGGCAACAAGGTGAACGTTAGGGGAGCGGCAAATGGGAATAAAAGCACGTAAATGTTTTTTACTGCAGCTTTAACAGGCTACATATTCCTTATTAAACTAGTCGTCCCGAAAGCTATCAGTAATCGTTTAAGTGATCATCTGATTTGCACACCGAGCTCACTTTTACTGGCCGGGACTGGTAGAGACCAGTATCACCTGAGGAATGGAATGCATCAGTGTATTTTAATTGCTAAGTGGATGATCCAGGGATTATCCCTCATAAGATGTTATTGTCTTGGAAGCACACAAAGATATCTTTTGATCTCAATGGGGTTTAATCTACTGCTGTCTCTCCCATCTCAATGGCCCAGTTGCTTTTGTCAAAACAAACTTGCCATCAACACATAATTGAAATGAATGCCTGTAACCAATGAGGGGTTTTCATATGCGGATTCCTTCATACGTGCTGTTGAGTAAGCAGACGTCCGTGGATTTGTCTAATAGTAACGGTTTCAGTCTGACGTTCCTCAGTCATGACATCTGACATCCACGGCATGTTTATTCTCCACCTGTTTGCCTCTGTGGAGCACAAAATAGTTTGTATAGCATACAGATAAAATCTAGATCAAATATATAAACACTGACTCTATTAATAGGTTTTTAAAAACTGCTTCTCTTTCTGTTTTCTTGTTCTGAGTCTGGATTCAGCAGAGGAGGTCACTTTTAAACCCCCTGGTCTGAGAGAGCAAAGGGCACTGCATTTGCAAACTCTTGTTAATGAGCATAATCCAGTCGTAAAACAAGATTTAATCCAGCCATTAACACATCTTGATCAATGATAACCAGGGATTTGGCTTTTTCACGAATCATCACAGTATGGGTTAATATCATGTTATGCATCAAAAGGCATTAGCCCTTTATAATATAGTAGGCTATGTTACCTGTGGATTCAAGAGAAAAAATAGAACTTATTTATGCAAAACAAACACAATGCTGCGTAATAGACACCTCACCAATCGATACACACAGATCATTGTTATTCAAATAGTGAAGAAACGCTTCACCAGAGCCTTGTCTGCTCGGGGTCTAACTGTGATTCACACCTTGATGGTGTGAACTGTTTGTGATGTAAGTTTTGTTTAGGATAGATAGATAAATAGATAGATGTATTTAATATATAGTAAAATAATAGTAATAAAATATGTTTTACAGTATTTTACAATACTGATTTTATATTAACACAGGGACTTCCATGGGGCTGTAAAGGGGTGCTATCCTGTTTTTTTTTGTTGCCTTAGGCAAAGTTTTCTATAAATAGCAGCTTGAAAAAAGAAGTAAATATATAAATAAATATTTAAAATATAATTTTCAAAGTTTCTCTTTAGGTTTATATATCTAACCGTACTTAGTGAGTACATTTGTCAAAACACTGTCAATGTAAAAGAAAAATAATGTTTTCCAGATAATATTAAAAAATATATATTATGGTTTTTAACAAAATAAAAGTTTATAAAACAAAAAATTATTTTTTTTACACAACATTGACTATATTTGCACTTTATAATGTTTTTTATACATGAAAATATACATTCCCTTATATTATATTCAAGGGGAATCATCATATTTACGATTTAATAGATCCAAATGTCTGTAAAAGCTAAGTAATGTATACTTTTACACTATTTTCTTATAACACAGGGGTTTTAAATCTGGGGACCAGGGACTCCCAGGGGGCCGTAAAGGGGTGCTATCTCATATTTTTCTAGCCAGTGACCACTATCTCCATCATGCAATATTTTCTGTAAAGCTTTTGTAGATAAAAGTGAGAAGTGAAAGAAGAAATAAATATTAAATTCTATAAAAATGTAATTAAAATAAATAGTTTACAGCTAATATATTGCAATGACAAAAAAGGAATTTATTTATTTATATGTGTACATTATAAATGGCTCTTTGCTTGAGAATATACTATGGTATAGTAACGGGATTATAATACTCGGGAGCATTTGGCATCATAAAGTTTGAAAATCCATATTTCAAAATGCAATATTACTAAGGTAACTTCGCGTTTACAGGTTTTGACAGAACCATATTTACATTCCGTTCCCGGTAAAATTACTAACAGGTTTACAGTGTAGAATACATAAAATATGCGCAAGGACAAATTCGATCAATCAGCGCGCAACTGTGGGCATGTTCAAACGTTTGAATGGAGAGAACGCGGCGCGTTTCAATGGACTTGAATGATGACAGTCATTGTGACATCACCAGACAACAAAAAGACTCGCACTCGCGGAGCGAAGCGCTCCAATCAATGGCACAGACGCGGCGCATGCTGCACGCAGAGATGAGTCTCCAAAAACTTCTGCTTATCAGACTTTTCTAAGCGAAAAATGACAAATCCAGGACTTGGCGAACTCGCGCTGTCACTTTTGGAATTGCTGCTTTCTTTGACCTAAGCGTTTGCGCACTTCATTAGAGTTTAGTACAGTCAAGTTTGAAGTGTTGCTCAAGTATGAACAAGAAGAGGCGACCTGAGTTGCGGCGACTCTCTGTCGTGGGATAAAGAAATCGCTTGTGGATTAAAACACGAATTCATGAGGAACTTAAGAGACGACGGGAACGCAGACCGGCCACAGCGCTTCCTCTTTCGGTAAGGCTTCAGCTTATTTCTTTAATATTAGTTTTTGCAAATAGTGCGAGTTTTAGGTTTTAACACCAGCGTTGACATTTCTGTACCTCAGCGTGTTGTATATCACCTCATAAAAGTGCATACACGTAGTCCGCGAGGTCAGAAGGTATGCGCAAATGAAAAGAAAACACTTCTCTGCTTCCTTATCATCAGATCTCTTTGTCGTCTTTGTTGCTTGAGTTGTTTTTGCGTAAGATCTACCACCTGTAGCCTCACAACTCTGCCTCTCCCTCAGCGAAGCGTCTTTTGCTAGACATTCAGTCCTTTTGAAGACTTTCCTTTCATGATCTAAAGGCAGACCCCCACCCAGACACTGCTCTCTTATCTCGCTTTAATTGCAGACTCCATGTCTGCTGTCTTCATGTCTCCCTTCTTTCGATTTCTTTTGATTCACTCTTTCCTGTTTCATCCCGTTTGTCTGACATCCTCTTTGGAGTCTTGCGCTTTCACTGTAGATCAATCTCTTATTATAGCCTGCGGCAGGGATATTATTCTTAATCTTTTTGCATGCGTGTGCGTTCATCGCCTCAAAGACATCTCCAAAAGATCTAGATATGTCTGTGGTTTGAGGCAGCCGCAGGTTGAATGTGGCTAGGGATCGTTTCCATGCATATAAGTGGTTGGAGCTCTGGGCTGCTATGCAAAAGTGTTTTAGGACTTAAAGGAACAGGTATTCCATAATAACCAAACAAACCTTAAACTACTATGAGTGATTGGAGGTTGAAACCTATCTAGGGGTGATCTATGAACCATTGTGGCATTGAGCAAGCACTTAACACCAGATTGCTCCAGGGGGGCTGTAGCTACAAGAAATGTACTGTATATATATTTTTAAAATAATGTTATTTAATAGTTTATTGAAGGCAAACAATCTTCTTATGTGGAATATTTTTATATACTGTTCAAGATTCTTGAGATGTCACAAGTTCTTTAGATCAGTGTATTGGCTTCTGGATTCTTTAAAGCAGATGGTTTTCTAAAGAAACTATAGAATAAAGAAGTTCTTTGTGGAACCTGGCAACATAAAACTGTTTTTTAAACCATGAAAATGATTCTAAGAAGAATGTTATTTGCTGAACCTAAGATGCAAAAAAACATTTATTAAAAAAAAATGACTAATTTGAACTTTCTTTTCGCAGGAACTGACTGATCATGGTCGCCGTGGTCCGCGCTCTCACGGTGCTGTTGCTCGGTCAGGTGTTGCTGGGAGGTGCCGCTGGACTCATTCCCGAGATCGACCGACGGAAGTACAGTGATTCGGGGAGACAGACGCCGGAGCGATCCAATATTAACTTTCTGAAAGAGTTTGAGCTACGGCTGCTCAACATGTTTGGACTCAAGCGAAGACCCACACCGAGCAAATCGGCGGTGGTCCCTCAGTATATGCTGGACTTGTATTATATGCACTCTGAAAACGATGAGCCGAACATCCGGCGCCCGAGGAGCACTATGGGAAAGCACGTGGAGCGGGCGGCCAGCAGAGCAAACACAATACGAAGTTTTCATCACGAAGGTGAGCCAGACGTTGATTGTAAATGTTTTGTTCCTGTTTTTTTTAGAAATGAAAATTCCAAAATTCAAATTTGAAATTTGAAATTTTCAAAAGAGCATTTGTTTATTCCCAGAACATTGTAAAATTCTAAGGATGATGTGACGCAACTATTTGGAAACCATTGACATTCCACAAACAGCTCTCACTGTTATTAAAGAAGCAAAAAATGCATCCTAACGGTGACTTTGCTGCAAATAATTGATAGTGTCTGAGTGCACTTACAGTAGTTTTCTAGACAAGGTTCATGCACTAGTTATTTTCCAAGAATCCACAGATTACAGTAACAAGCCTTATGAGGAAATCCAGGAGGGTAGTTTAGCTGTTCTCCATCAAGTTCTGTCCTTGATGTTTTTGAGCCATCAATGGGGGGGCTTGTTCATGCACCACCTTTCGTACAGATATTGTGCGTGTGTGTGTTTAGCTTTGCTCAACTCTTTATCACATGCCCGAGTAATTCTAGCCTAACTGTTTGAGCCAGTCGGGGGATTGTGGGTGGCCTTGTTGAATGGTCAGATTTAAATTCACTAGAAACAGAATCTGTTTTTTTTCTTGTAATGAAATCAAGCCGAGTGTGATCAGGTGGCATGTCAATTAAGTCTCTTTTAGGCGTGTTATCTGATTTAAACAATCGTTAAACATGCCCTCTCTTGCTCTGGAAGATTTGAGCCTGTGAAAGTCACTGGCCTTGTTCATGGAAGGCTTCATTCTGGAGTCTGTTTAGAGGTCAATCTAAACTATAGCACACAATTTAGAAACATTTCACTTTAGTTTCATGGCAACACAGGAAAAATCACGCTAGCTCGCTGTAGTGTGGTAAAGAGAGGGGGAGGGATCCATACGAGAGTCATTACAGGCTGTTTAGACGGCCCTCTAAAATGGCACAGATTCGGATGGATGACATCCAGTGGTCGAGCTGACACACTGCAAACAAGGATGCTTTTTGTGTGCTCAGGTTGAAACAAACAATTTAAGCGTTTGTATTCAATGCTTTACTTGTTTACTTCAAATGAGACTTTTCTCGTCCCCTCTGTAGTAAATTTGAGCACCTCCTATGCCTCAGGCTTCTCTCATTGTCTTAATTTGGTGAACTCGGTGGTTGAGGGCCTGACTGGATTTTTATTACATCCCTCAAAGAGTTTTCGGCGTAATATTATGTAATCGTTTTTGAAGTTCATTCCAATAAGGCACCGCTGAAATAACTTTGATTTGACGTGGAGATCCTCAGCCGAGATACGCAGTCAGTTTTCAAGGTTAAATGTACGACTTGTACGATTTGCTGTTTTGGCATAACGTACAAACAGAAATTAGGAATGTCAATACACTCATAACTGTGGCTGACTGCTTTCGACAAGTCCCGACATGCTCGCAGTCACTCCCCCTCAAGACGGATTGACTGGGAGAAAAAGGAAAAGGTGAAGAAAGACAGACAGAACGAGGGAAAGAAAGAGCCGGGCTTTCCCACATCAAATAAAGCGTGCTTATCTTCTGTAGGCTCTTTGTGATTATGAAGCAGATAGGTTGGATTATTGGGAATGGAATTTCCAAAACGTATCTTTTCAAAAGAGATTAAGCGAGCTCTTTGGTCTGAGAGCGTTTTATTTTAGGGCATTGAGTCGTAGGAGTAGCTGTTCCTTCGCTGATTGCAACCTTTATTCAATAAAGACTTGGAAACAAGAGAATGTTGTCACTCTACAGCCACACAAACAGCCTCACGCTCGCAGCTAGCCTTTCATTTTAACACCTGGTTCTACCATATAATCTCTCACTCAGGCCAGACAAGAAAATGCTGAGTGGAAAATCCTATTCAGAGTCAAAGCAAAAATGTCAGGTTTCAGCCTGAAGTGCTTCGGAATCCAACAGTATTCTTTTGTCGTAGCCCAATTTGTTGACACCATCCTAACTGACTCTTTCTTCTGTCCTTCCAGAGGCTTTCGAGGCACTGTCCAGCCTGAAAGGAAAAACAACGCAGCAGTTTTTCTTCAACCTTACCTCCGTTCCCATCGAGGAGCTCATCACGGCTGCCGAGCTTCGCATTTTCAGGGACCAGGTTCTCGGTGAAGCCGGTGCAGGTGGTTTTCACCGTATTAACATTTACGAGGTGTTCAGGCCAGCGTTGGCCTCCTCCAAAGAGCCTCTTACTAGACTTCTCGACACCCGTTTGGTGCAGGACTCTCACACGCGCTGGGAGAGCTTCGATGTGGGTTCGGCCGTGGCTCGCTGGGCCCGCGAATCCCAGCACAACCATGGGCTTCTGGTGGAAGTGCTTCATCCTGAGGAGTCGGAAGGATCCGAGGAGGATGGGACGAACCGGAGGAGGCACGTAAGGGTCAGTCGCTCCCTTCACGCCGATGAGGACTCATGGCCGCAAGCCCGACCCCTGCTGGTGACCTACAGCCACGACGGTCAGGGCTCCGCCGTCTTGCATTCGAACAGAGAGAAGCGGCAAGCGCAGCAGGTGCGGCAAAGGCCGAAGCAGCGCAGGAAGCACCAGCGCACGAACTGCAGGCGGCACGCTCTCTACGTGGACTTCAGCGACGTGGGCTGGAACGAGTGGATCGTGGCGCCGCCCGGCTACCACGCTTTCTACTGCCACGGCGAGTGTCCCTTCCCGCTGTCGGACCACCTGAACTCCACCAATCACGCCATTGTCCAGACTCTGGTGAACTCTGTCAATTCCAATATTCCTAAAGCTTGCTGCGTCCCGACGGAGCTCAGTCCCATATCGCTGCTTTACCTGGACGAGTACGAGAAAGTCATTCTTAAAAACTACCAGGACATGGTGGTGGAGGGCTGCGGGTGCCGATGAGAGCTACATCTCCCCAATGAAGACTTTTATTTATACAAAAGAACGTTCAAAGAGCTATTTTGGAGGAAGAAAAGAAATATATATGAATATATTTATGTTGACTGAAAAAAAGAAAAAACGGGAAAATAAATATTTTAATGAGAGTGCTTGCTTTTTCCAGTGGCTTTGAAGATGTTTCTGTCCCATGTACATTTCAAAATGAGTGCAATTGCACATGAAGTATAATGCTCAGATTTTTATGATGTATTTATTGCATAACCACTTTATTTGTAAATGATGTGTATTTATCATGAAAAAATATATGATCTTCATTCAGTGTGCATCTGGGAATACATTATTTGAAACCAAAAAATAAACCATGGATGATGAAGTTCTCTTTAAAAGTCATGATATAACAAACACACTGTTGCACAGAATGATTTAATAATAATTCTAGTTATCGTTCTTGGTGTGAATAAGCCTTAAAGGGATAGTTCACCCAAAAATTTAAATTCTGTCAGTAATTACTCACCCTCGTGTCCAAACCTGTAAGACCTTTGTTCATCTTTGGAACACAAATTAAATTTTTTTAGAAATCCGAGAGCTGACCCTGCATAGACAGCAATGCAACTACCATGTTCAAGGCCCAGAACGGCAGTAAGGACATTGTTAAGATAGTCCATGTGACACTGGTTCAACCGAAAGTTATGAAGCTATGAGAATACTTTTTGTGAAAAGAAACATGCGTCGTGGTACTTTCTTTTTGCACAAAAAGTATTCTTGTAGCTTCATAAAATAATGGTTGAACCACTAATGTCATATGGACTATTAATTAAGTCCTTACTACCTTTCTGGGCCTTGAATATGGTAGTTGCATTGCCGTCTATGCAGGCTTTTGGATTTCATAAAAAATATCCTAATTTGTCTTCCGAAAATGAACGGTCCTATGGATTTGGAACAACATTAGGGTGAGTAACCAATGACAGAGTTTTCATTTTTGGGTGAACTATCGCTTTAAGAATTGAGCACGTACAGAATCAGACAAGCAATATCAGAAAAGGCAATATCACCGTAACTATTTTTATTTTGTGATCATGACTTTGGATAAGGAATGACCCAAATATTTAATTTGAATAAAAATGGGCAACACTTAATTTTGCTGGTCCATTCTTTTGATAGACATTCTACTAACTACAAGTGACTTGCAACTACATGTCAACTACCAGTCATTAGAGTATTAATAAGAACTTTGTAAGTACATGTCAGCTTATTCTACTAACCTATCAGTCTACTAATACTCTGAGAGTTAGTTGACTTGTAGTTACAAATTAACGAGGGTTAGTTGACATGCAATTGAAAAGTTACTCAAAGAAAAGTGGACTCTCGAAATAAAGTGCAACCAAAAATGAATTTAAAACAGAAAATGCATCTTTAAATGTGACCCTGGACCACAAAAGCAATCTTAAGTAGCATGGGTATATTTGCCAAAAATACATTGTATGAGTCAAAATGATCTTTTATGCCAAAAATCAGTGGGATATTAAGTAAAGATCATATTCCAAGATATTTAGTAAATTTCCTATCAAAACTAAATTTTTATTAGTAATATGCATTGCTAAGAACTTTTTTTGCACCCTCAGATGCCAGATTTTCCTAACAAATCATACATCAATGGAAAGCTTATTTATTCAACTTTCAGATGATGCATAAATCCCAGTTTCTAAAAATTGACCCTTATGACTGGTTTTGTGGTCCAGGGTCACAAATGGTTTGTAATTGGTTTATTGTGTACTAACTTTAAATCAGCTAGCTATGAAGATGTGTTGACCTGATAATCTTCAAAAAAGAAATCTAGTAATGAGATATAACAGGCAGCTGCTGTGATGTGTATAAATGACCATTTTGATGTCATCGAATAGGAAATCCTTATTGCTGGTTTTCAGTTATAATAGCAAGTTACTTCAGTGCATTTATGGCAAAAAAAATGCGTTCAAAACAACTTTGTTTAGAGTGTTTCTAAACTCTGGGAAGGCACTGTATAATCTCAAGAGAAAAATACAAGAAAATGTATTTTTATGTTTTGTTTAATAAGCATGCATGGTCATATTAGTGGAATTTTTGGCGCTGTCAAGTAAACCCCAAAACATATCCACAAAGTGGTTATTTTAGTTTTAAATAGATTTACCGTTGACATCCATTGGTTTGTCCAACGACGGATCAATCTGGAACACATCAGAAGCGCAGATGTAATTATGTGCGATCGAGTGTCATTCTGTAATGCAGTTGTAGGAAACTACTGCACTGGAACTCTAGACATGATTCACATCTCATCTAAACTCAAATATTCATGCAGAAACATTGAAATATCTTTTCTAAACAATAAATCACAACGACCCCGGGGCCCACTGAGGGCCTAGTCGCTTTCATTTGAAGCATAATGATGTGTGTTTGGCTATTTCTTTCCAATCTGAAGTTTACCCAAAAGTTTTCTATTTCTTGCTACGTTACTTTGTCATTGTATAGACCAAACCGCAGCGCTGGTATGGAAAAACTCAACGGCCTTTGTGGTTTCTATTCACCAGATATTCACTCAGCCCCAGAAGGAACTGTTTTCCTTTAAAAACCCCAGAATGAATGCTTTTAATGAAAATTACATTTCATGCAAGGGTAAAAGCTGACTTCCTCCATCCCGGGCGCTCACAGAGTAGGGAAACATTCTCAGGGAGTGTTAGATTTAATGGTTTGTCTTTAAAGAGTCCATAAAGCTTTAATTGAGTTGTATGGCAATACAACTCCCCTGCCATGTTTCACATTTAACATGCATTTCCCTTCGTCCCTCCTGTTCTGTCAGCCTACGAGCTCTGACCCTTTGACTTCATACTACCCAAGAGATCAGGGGAATACTAGAGCAGGGTCAGGGTCACTCCAGAGAGCCATAAAACATTTCATTCCTTACATTTGCCAAACAACTACATCAGTGGCATGCTATGCTACGGTTTCCCATGGACGTACCTCAGCTGGGTCAGTCCTACCATGGAGTCTTTTTTTATGAAGTCATTTTAAAACATAAAATTCAACTAAATATTAATATATTTGACTAAAATAAGATTATAATTTAAAATATTAGTATATATATATAGTAATACAATTTAACAATGGAATATGCTTTTTACATGAAAAACATTACTAAAATAACATTCAAATATAATGATTTATATTTAATGTCGCCATTATTTATCAAGCAGTAGATGAGATCAAATATAAAATTCAAAATAATTACTATATTTTACTAAAATAAGATTATATGTTAAAATATTAACATTATACATTTATATATATAAATTGAATACAATTACTATAAATTAATACAATTTTACTATTTAAAATGGAATTTAAATGAAAAACATTACTAAAATAATAAAATATATAATTTATATTTTTTATATAAAATAGAAAATTTATTGAATAACATTTCTTTTCTTCACAAATTAAGTTTCAATATTTAAACAATTTTAAAATTAATATTTTACAGCTACTAACTTTTCATTTCCACAACATTTTAAAAATGATATATATTTCATTTTGACTAAATTTAATTAAATTAATTATGTTAAATTATAAAATTTTTGCTTTCACAGAAGATATATATAACATTAATAAAATAATAAAATATAAAAGTTATTGGGTTTTAATTCAGAAATATTAAAAATTAAATTCATAATCAATATTTAAACAATTTAAAAATGTATATTTCACAAATACCAACTTTTCATTTCCACAACCTTCTAAAATTATATATATTTAATTTTGAATAAATATAAATTTGATATATGTATTTTTTTTACATTTCAATATATATAAATGAATACATTTGACACTTTTTATGCATTTTACATGAAAAACACTATTAAAATAATATAAAATACTGTATCAAAATGTTAAAATTAATATTATATTTCAAAATATATATAATTTTTGAAATATAATATAATATTTTAATATTAATATAATATAAATATATATATAATCTATTGAACAATTTATATTACATTTAGCTAATAACTGTTACTGTTAATAACTGTTGCATGCAGAATTTTGAAAAGTCCAGATGTTACTGTATATTTAAAATACTAATGTATTTAACATGCATTAAAGAACGTATAAATTATTTTTAATAGTACTTGTATGTTTTTTTTTAACTATTTAAATTTTAAAATTGAATTTTAAATGGCAGAGTTCAAAAGTTACTATAAAGCAGAAATGACCCTGGTCATTGTATGGTTGCCATTCACAATGAAGTAGTTTTACAGAAGACGCTAAAACTACTATGCTCCAGTGTTTTTAATGACTCACTCACGTCTACAATGAAACCCTGCCTTTAAAAAGTGCAGTATGAAGTCAGACTGTTTGAGTTAAACTTTACGGTGACATATTGAGTAAAGATGCACCTTAGCGAATAGAACAGTCCGTTCGGCCAATTTTCTTTTTAAAGCATCAAAAAAGGTCGGGAAATACAACCATATGGCTTTTGCGAGCATCAGTCTGGGCATCGGTTGGGAGGGATTCAGTTTGGCAAGGAACAGTAATTTGATTTGTCTCACTGAGTGCAAACCACACCGAAAGTATCTGTAGTTCCTCTGACCAGATTCATGCAGCATCAGAATCCGATTTCCAGATTTCTGGCGGTCGGCGTTTGGAAACTATGCAGCGCGTACCTTTGATGAGGGGAACCCGACCGAGCTGGAATACGACTGCTGGCCGCGTGCCAGAGGGACGCTGAAGTTCGGACAGGGTCTGCGGTGGATCGGAAGGCCTTTGTTATCCCACAGCGGCAGGCTAATTTGAGAGAAGGTTCACTACGCCTTTCTGTGAAGCGTCCGTACGATGACGTCCAGCACACTTGGAAACGGAGCGCCTGTGGAGCAGCTCAAAACACATCAAAAAGCCACGCATCCACATGTTGCTGAAAGAGGAAAGAAACAGACAGAAATGACTTTTCCAGAGTGACCGACAAACCCAGAAATGATGGGTCTAATTCTTACGTCCCTTTAAAGGACACATTATTCTATTACATTATTAGATTTTATTGTGTGTGTGAGTGTGCGTGTGTGTGTGTGTGTGTGTGTGTGTGTGGGAGTGGGGAGGGGGTTGGTTTTTTGGAAAACGGGACGGAATAGAGGCCCTATGTGTGTATACGAAGGCCAGGCCAGCTAAATGTTAGGAAATGACTCAGTTGTATTTATGAAGTCTTCTGTTTGTTTGTGCTTTTTCCACTTCGGCTCCTGGAAAAGCAGATTATTTGCACATCAACCGGTGAACCCGGCACAAAATCTTTGAGATGGATTCATTGCTACAGGCCCTGGCCGAACAGAGCCAAGGCTTTTCTTGCTTTGGTTAAGCTGACCAGAAGTGTCACTGGAAAATCTTGTTGCCACCTGTATTTTCCCTCAGAAACCCTTGAAAATCTTTTTTATATATAGTTAGCGCTGTTTGCTAGGGCCAGCGTCACTTCTGTTGCTCATACTTACGGTTAGAAATGAACAAATCCCTAACCCTGAGGATTAAAGACAGACATTTATGAAATCGTGCGGTTTGTTGACAAACTTTTAATCGGATGTACGATATTGGCCTGGAATATGATAAAATGGGCATTAAAAAAGATGGGCAAACACTACTCACATTTTCTTCCGAAAGTGTAAAAATCTAGGATGAATTTACAGTCAAACCACAGATTATTCATACACCAGATATACATTTTGATATGTTTTTACTACTGGCCACTATAGTGAGGATAGCAAAATAAAGGAAATTGTGACATATTATACCCAAAAATTCTTCATACAGTGGACTAGCAGTGAAATGTATACAGATGTATTCAGACACTGATATAGTGTTTTTTCTTTAATTGCTAATGCGACCTTTTTACACCACAGACCTAAACAAAATTAAGCATTGCACTTACAGTCGTCTGAGTTTTTGGTTGATTGTAATCCATTACATACCTTTCTATCAAAGTTATCTGACATTATCAAGATAAATTTGTTCTGACACAGTTTAACTCTGAGTTCTTGTCATATTTTATTACTGTTTTATAACTATAGTGAATAAACTGTGATAATGTGAGAAATGCTGAAGGTGTCTCAAGGATTTTTGACAGGCCAATTTTAAAATACAAAAAATAATAATATATATTGTAATTGTTCAAACATTAAGAATGTTGTGTACACCTAAATTCATATTAAAATTATAAATTAAGAGATTTTAGTGTCTTTTTATCTAGATGAATTGGCTGTTGCCTTAAAAAATGTCATGTGGTGCGACCATGATTTATATTCAAATTAATTAATTTCCTTAACATGCTTGACATTTTATTTAGATGTTCTCAGTAATTAAAGTATTTAGAAACAAAGTATTTGCATTTCTTTGGAGTTTTTGTAAATAATGATCTCATATTTTTGTCCAATTTTAGAGTTGCCTTCTTAAATGTAGTTAGCAGAACTATTTTTCCTGTAAAATGTATAAAACAAATACAACTGACTTAAGCATACTGTAGTAGTGATCCATATTTCAACCACAGAAATTAGATATTTTATTTTTAATTTAATACAGTTTTTGCTATTAATGGTTGCAGCACATGATGAGTGGTCGCTCCAAATGACACAAAAACCTTATATCATTAAATTTGCCATCATTAATCTATTTAAAGAGAAAAGTGCAGCACATGGCATTAACTGCAGGCATTTCTTTAGCCTTAGTTAGTTCTGCTTTGCTTGTTTTGTCGGACGGAGCAACAGTAACTAAGGAGGGCGGGTCTTTGCGAAGGGTCAATTAAGAGTAGCTGGCTCAGGTTCTGAGATGACAGCATGAACATCTTTCTCACAGTATAAAATGACATCTGGAGTTTGGCAGTGGAATTAAAAATTGATTAAAATAGTTATTAATAATTAAATAATAAATAAATGCATAATTACCTAAATAAAATTACATGTTGTACTCTTTTTTTTTTGCATTTCTTCTCATATTGCACAAAGATTAAACATAAACCGTCTGAAATGACTCAAATTGCATAAAAATATATTCCAAATGATACTAAAATAAAGTATTTTAAGTATATAAGCCATCCATTGAATTTTATAGCACAAAAATGGGACATATATCTATAATGAAAAACACTCTGCAGTGGTCGCACCACATGACATTTCAAATTCAGCCGTTTCCAAAACAAAAGTTATGGGCGGATGGTCACACCACATGATATTTAAAGTATATTACATATATAAACCATCAATTGAATTTAAAAGCACAAAAATGGCCAATCTGGGACATTTATCTATAATGAATAACACACTGCAGTGGTCGCACCACATGACATTTCAAATTCAGTCAAAATGTATAAGCACAGAATTGGCCACCTGAACAAAACAAGCTAGCTTCCCACAAAAGGTTCCTATGGAATTTATAATAATAATAAATACTTGTGTTTTCTTGAGGTCATACCACATGATATTCAAATGTGGTGACTACACAATAGCCGTTAAAAGGTTATATTTTTTCCAAATTTAAAAGAGAGTTACAAATCTGCTTGATGCTCTCAACTTGATGATTCAATGATGAATTTCAACATAAAAGTCCCAAAATGGTAGTTTTTTGATGGTCGCACCACATGATATTTCATAAAATGGACATCATCGGACAAAGTTTGTTTGTTTATTATGATCAAAATATAAATACAAATGCTTTGCAATTTTATATGGGATTACAAAAAACTTTGAAAATCATGCCAAATAGTGCATAAAATAATCTGAATAAATTTAGGGTAATTTCAAAGATGTTTCCAAAACAAAAGTTATGTGCGGATGGTCGCACCACATGATATGTAAAGTATATTACGTATATAAACCATCAATTGAATTTAAAAGCACAAAAATAGCTAATCTGGGACATATATCTATAATGAAAAACACTCTGCAGTTGTCGCACCAC